>NC_086447.1:441795851-442093351 GCF_028390025.1 Pseudophryne corroboree
CAGGTTACATAGAAACATAGAATTTGATGGCAGATAAGAACCACTTGGCCCATCTAGTTTGCCCCTTTTATTTATCCTTTAGGTAATCTCAGCCCTTTTTGAACCTTAATTCTTTGTAAGGATATTCATATGCCTATCCCAAGCATGTTTAAATTGCTCTACAGTCTTAGCCTCTACCACCTCTGATGGCAGGCTATTCCACTTGTCCACTACCCTTTCTGTGAAGTAACTTTTCCTTAAATTTCCTCTGAACCTGCCTCCCTCCAGTTTGTGTATGTCCTCGAGTTCTAATACTCCTCTTCCTTTGAAGAATGTTTCCCTCCTGAACTTTGTTAAAACCCTTGGTATATTTGAAAGTTTCTATCATGTCCCCCCTTTCCCTTCTGTCCTCCAAACTATACATGTTAAGATCTTTTAGCCTTTCCGGGTAAGTTTTGTGATGTAGACCATGCACCATTTTAGTTGCCCTTCTTTGTACACTCTCTAATGTATTTATATCCTTCTGGAGATATGTGGGTATATGCAATTCCGGACGAATTGCGCCTTTTTTTTCGTCCGTTTTAAAATACGACTGTACTCGACAGCCGCAGCCCTCCCGCCGGGACCATGAATTCACCATATGCAATACAAAACGCATTCGACACTCCCCCTTGTCCAGAACTGGACACAGTATTAAAGATGAGGCCGTACCAATGACCTATATAGTGGCATTATCACTTCTTTTTTCCTGCTACTGATTCCTCTCCCTATGCAACCAAGCATCTGACTTGCCTTTCTCATTGCTTTGTTGCATTGCTTTCCTGCCTTTAAGTCACTTGAAATAGTGACTCCTAAATCCCTTTCCTCCTCAGTAGTTTCCATTATAGTACCCTTGATACTATATTTAGCCTTTGGGTTTTTGAGTCCCAAGTGCATGATTTTGCATTTTTTTAACATTAAACTGTAGTTGCCACGTTCTTGACCATTTCTCAAGCCTAGCTAGGTCATCAATCATTTGTTTTACCCCTCCCGGTGTGTCTACCCTGTTGCAAATCTTTGTATCATCTGCAAAAGACATACTTTCCCTTTAATACCATTTGCAATGTCACCAACAAAGATATTAAAGAGAACTGGTCCAAGTACAGATCCCTGAGGTACTCCACTGGTAACATTTCCTTCCAAAGATTGCACTCCATTTACCACAACTGTCTGTTTCCTATCCTGCAACCAGGTTCTTATCCATTTAACTATTTCGTAATCCACCCCCACGCTTTCAAGTTTCTTTAGCAGTCTGCGATGTGGGACAGTGTCAAATGCCTTACTAAAGTTTAGATATGCTACATCTACAGCTCACCCTTGATCTATTATTTTCCCCACAGTCTCAAAAAAGTCAATAAGATTTGTTTGGCATGATCTCCCACCAGTAAATCCATGCTGTTTTGTTTCCTGTAAGTTGTTTGATTTATGATATTCCACTACTCTTTCTTTTAATAGTTTTCCCATTACTTTCCCTACTACTGATGTAAGGCTAACTGGTCTGTAGTTACTTGCTTCTTCCTTGCTTCCACTTTTGTACAGTGGAACTACATTTGCTCTTTTCCAGTCCTGGCACCTGTATTTAGTGACTGGTTAAATTTTTCTGTTAATGGTGCCACCAGCACATCTTTTAGCTCTTTTAATATCCTTGGGTGTATCCCATCTGGCCCCATTGATTTTTCCACTTTTAGTTTTGAAAGTTCTGTTAGGACCTTCTCTTCTGTAAATGTAGTTTTATCTACCTTATTTTTATGAATGTCCTTGCAGCTTAACTGTGGCCCCTTCCCCTTCTGTAATAAATACGGAGCAAATATAATGATTTAGGTGATCTGCTATTGCCTTGTCTCCCTCCACCAAATTCTCACTCTGTCTTAAGTCTTATTATTCCTCCATTTGATTTTTTTTCCGTTCATTTATATACTTAAAAAAAAGTTTTGCCCCCTTTATCTACTGACTTGGCCATTTTCTCCTCAGCTCCTGCCTTTGCATGTCTGATAACTTTCTTAGCATCCTGCCGTCTGTCAAGATACACCTCTTTGTCATTATTATTTTGAGTCATTTTGTATTTCCCAAAAGCCAGCTTTTTTGCTTTCACACTAGTTGATACTTCTTTTGTGAACCACACTGGCTTCCTTTTCCTGGTGCTTTTCCTAACCCTTTTGATACAAAGGTCTGTTGCCCTTAGTACTGCCCTTTTCAGGTTTTCCCACCTCTCCTGCACTCCTTCCAAGTCCCTCCAGCCCACCAATGAATCACTTAATCATCTCCCCATTTTTGCAAAGTCAGCATTCCTAAAATCCAACACCTTGTTTTTGTGCGACAGGAGTTGGATTCTGTCTTTATACTAAACCATACTGCTTGATGGTCACTGGATCCCAGGTGCTCACCCACATATGTGTCTGATATCCTGTCACCATTTGTGAGAATTAAATCTAATATGGAGTCTTTGCAAGTGGTCTCCCTCATCAATTGTTTGAGAGATGCTCCCTGTAAGAAATTTAGATATTTGCCACTTGTAGCCGAACTAGCAAAACCCCTCCCAATTTATATCAGGTAAATTAAAGTCTCCCATGATTATGACTTCTCCCTTTAAAGCCATTTTAGTGATGTCCAACAATAGGTTCCTGTCCAAATCCTGCCCCTGGCCTGGTGGTCTATAGATCACCCCAATGCGAATAATATCCTTCTCCCCGGTTTCTATGGTGACCCAAAGGGCCTCAGTTTTGTCTTCAATATTTTGTATTAAAGTAGCATTTATGCTTTTTTTCACATACATTGCTACCCCTCCTCTGATTCTTCCTATTCTATCCTTCCTAAATAAATTGTATTCTGGTATAGCAATGTTCCAATCATGATTCTCATTGCACCATGACTCTGTAATTGCCACAATATCCAGGTTATCCCTTGTCATTATTGCAATTAACCCCTGGAATTTTGTCTCCTAAGCTCCTAGCATTTGCACAAATAGCTTTAAGAATTTGGCCTGTGCATCTGTTACTAGTAGCCATGTTAATAAAGTACAAAATAAATGACAAGTTTAAAGTTGAAATTACTTGTTTGGTGATGTTGCTCAGTGTTTATTTGTTTTCTTTTACTAATCAGTAATCATACTCTGTCCTTTACACCACGACTACACCTCACTAAATATAAAGATATAGTACACCTGACCACAATGGCCAAATGTTTAAGCACCAGTGGGCATGCAATAATAAGCTGTTTCACCGAGCAACTTCCCCACACACGTAATGACAATTACAAGAAAATCATTACATCAAAAAATATACATGAGCTTTGTATAAGAGAGAACTGTAGTGAGCAGATTGGGGATGCCTTTCATAGGTGAAAAAAAGATAATATGCATAAGATGAATTACATACTTTTGAGGCATTAAGGCAGTGGTTATGTTGGTGTGTTGATGTTTCCCTTCGGTTTAACGCAGGTATAACGCTAATTTTATAATACTTTTATGTCAGCTTTTCTATGGAAGGTTGTGTTAGGTGTGTGTATTTCTCTTTAACCGAGCCTCTTATTTCTTAGATAGATCTATTGTTATGCAGCACAACACAATCTAGACCACTGTTAGGATCACAGTTTTACTTCATGCATATGCTATCTATATGGTTCCTCGCCAGTCTAAGCCCACATTGAAATGCTAAAATAAGCAACCAAACA
Organism: Pseudophryne corroboree; assembly: GCF_028390025.1. Classification (NCBI taxonomy): domain Eukaryota; kingdom Metazoa; phylum Chordata; class Amphibia; order Anura; family Myobatrachidae; genus Pseudophryne; species Pseudophryne corroboree. The sequence goes on from NC_086447.1 coordinate 441,799,539, forward strand.
AGCATTATTGAAGACAATGTGGATTCCAGGGACCTCTCACTTATATAAAAAAAAAAAAAAAAAAAATTGTGGTCATACTCCAGTGTTACTGGGTCCCATCACAATGTATGTTTTATGAGCAGGCAGCAGTTGGGGTAGAGCTGGGTATTGAGGCAGTGAGAAGTTGGGATGAGCTTAGGGTGGAGGCACAGAGGGGGTAGAGTACTGGGTAGGGATGGCTTTTGAATCATCAATGGTTTATGGCAAATGTAGAATAGCTTTGCAAGCGATAGGGGAGAACCAGATTGTTTCCCTCCATCGATGGAAAGGTATAACCAACTATTTATTTATTTTTCAATATGGTGTGTGGACACAGAGCATAGCTCCTCCCCCGACACATGCAAAGCTCTGCCCCTGTTTTCTGATTGGCCCATCAGCCAGTTAGTGAAAAAACAAGGATGACCATCGATAGTTACTTTCCATATTGCCATCGGTGGTAACCATCGATGGCATTCACACCGATGGCCATCCCTAGTGCTGGGTTTGGAATGGGGTAAGGGCAGGCAGCACTGGGGCATGACTGGGGGCAGGCAAGTGTTTTGGCAGTGCTGTGTAGGTAGCAATTGATGTAGAGAGCATGCATCAGTTACGGTAGGGAGGCGGTAAGGGAAGATAGCAGCTGGACTAGTATTGGGAGCACATTGTGGGTTAGGGACCATCAGTGCTGGAGCTAGGGAGGTGGAAAGTGTAGGTAGCTACTGGGGGCAGTACTAGGGGTAGAAATAGCAGCAGAGGCAGTACTGGGAGCAAAGAGGATGTTATGGAGCAGACATTACTGTGGTAGGGAGTATGTAAGTGTCTGTAGCTACTTGGCAGTACCTGTGGTAAGGGTAGATAAAAGCTGGGGCAGTAATGGGGGAAAGGAGGTGGTTATGGGGCAGGTAGTACTGGAGGTAATGTGAGATAGCAGTTGGGGGTCGTGGTTACCTCCCTCCTCCTGCTGGGAGCTCCAAGCTGGGTCACTGTTGAGCTGCAACCCATGCCTGTCCTTCAGTAGCCACTTTACATTTTTATTAAAAGTTCATTTTTATTAAAAGTCCAACATCTGATTATCATTCTTTCTCTGACGTCCTAGTGGATGCTGGGAACTCCGTAAGGACCATGGGGAATAGCGGGCTCCGAAGGAGGCTGGGCACTCTAGAAAGATTTATGACTACCTGGTTTGCACTGGCTCCTCCCACTATGACCCCCCTCCAAGCCTCAGTTAGATCTTGTGCCCGGCCGAGGTTGGATGCACACTAGGGGCTCTCCTGAGCCCTTAGAAAGAAAGTATAGATTTAGGTTTTTTATTTTCAGTGAGACCTGCTGGCAACAGGCTCACTGCAGCGAGGGACTAAGGGGAGAAGAAGCGAACTCGCCTGCTTGCAGCCGGATTGGGCTTCTTAGGCTACTGGACACCATTAGCTCCAGAGGGATCGACCGCAGGCCCAGTCCTTGGTGTTCGGTCCCGGAGCCGCGCCGCCGTCCCCCTTACAGAGCCAGAAGCAAGAAGAGGTCCGGAAAAACGGCGGCAGAAGACATCAGTCTTCACCAAGGTAGCGCACAGCACTGCAGCTGTGCGCCATTGCTCCTCATACACACTTCACACTCCGGTCACTGAGGGTGCAGGGCGCTTGGGGGGGGCGCCCTGAGCAGCAATAAAAACACCTTGGCTGGCAAAAATACCACAATATATAGCCCCAGAGGCTATATATGTGGTAAATACCCCTGCCAGAATCCAGAAAAAAGCGGGAGAATAGGCCGCGGAAAAGGGGCGGAGCTATCTCCCTCAGACACACTGGCGCCATTTTCTCTTCACAGTGCAACTGGAAGAAAGCTCCCCAGGCTCTCCCCTGTAGTTTTCAGGCTCAAAGGGTAAAAAAGAGAGGGGGGGCACTAAATTTAGGCGCAATATTGTATATACAAGCAGCTATGGGGGAAAATTCACTCAGTTATAGTGTTAATCCCCTCATTATATAGCGCTCTGGTGTGTGCTGGCATACTCTCTCTCTGTCTCCCCAAAGGGCTTTGTGGGTCCTGTCCTCAGTCAGAGCATTCCCTGTGTGTGTGCGGTGTGTCGGTACAGCTGTGTCGACATGTTTGAGGAGGCGGCTTATATAGGGACGGAGCAGATGCCGATAAATGTGATGTCGCCCCCTGTGGGGCCGACACCAGAGTGGATGGTTAGGTAAAAGGTATTAACCGACAGTGTCAACTCCTTACATAAAAGGGTGGATGACGTAACAGCTGTGGGACAGCCGGCTTCTCAGCCCGTGCCTGCCCAGGCGTCTCAAAGGCCATCAGGGGCTCAAAAACGCCCGCTCATTCAGATGGCAGACACAGATGTCGACACGGAGTCTGACTCCAGTGTCGACAAGGTTGAGACATATACACAATCCACTAGGAACATCCGTGACTTGATCCCGGCAATAAAAATAATGTGTTACACATTTCTGACATTAACCTCTAAAAATGGGGTTTTTATGTTTGGGGAGAAAAAGCAGGCAGTGTTTTGTTCCCCCATCAGATGAATGAATGAAGTGTGTGAAAAGCGTGGGTTCCCCCTGATAAGAAACTGGTAATTTCTAAAAAGTTACTGATGGCGTACCTTTTCCCGCCAGAGGATAAGTTACGCTTGGAGATATCCCCTAGGGTGGATAAGGCGCTCACACGGTTGTCAAAATAGGTGGCACTGCCGTTTTAGGAACGGCCACTTTGAAGGTACCTGTTGATAAAAAGCAGGAGGCTATCCTGAAGTCTGTATTTACACACTCAGGTACTAGACTGAAACCTGCAGAGCGTGCTGCTGCAGCGTGGTGGGTGACCCTGTCAAACATACTAGTTTGCTAACATGAGAACATATTAAAGACGTCGTCTTATATATGAGGGATGCACAGAGGGATATTTTGCCGGCTGGCATCCAAAATGAATGTAATGTCCATTCTGTCAGGAGGGTATTAGAGACCTGTCACTGGACAGGTGATGCTGACCTTAAAAGGCGCATAGAGATTCTGCCTTATAAGGGTGAGGAATTATTTGGGGATGGTCTCTGGGACCTCGTATCCGCAGCAACAGCTGGGAAGAAATATTTTTACCTCAGTTTTCCTCACAGACTAAGAAAGCACTGTATTATCAGGTACAGTCCTTTCGGCTTCAGAAAAGCAAGCGGGTCAAAGGCGCTTCCTTTCTGTACAAAGACAAGGGAAGAGGGAAAAAGCTGCACCAGTCAGCCTGTTCCCAGAATCATAATTCTTCTCTCGCTTCCTCTGAATCCACAGCATGACGCGGGGGCTCCACAGGTGTAGCCAGGTACGGTGGTGGGCCGTCTCAAAAGTTTCAGCGATCAGTGGGCTCGCTCACAGGTGGATCCCTGTTTCATTCAAGTAGTATTTCAGGGGTACAAGCTGGAATTCGAGATGTCTTCCCCCCGCCGTTTCCTCAAATATGCCTTGCCGACAACTCCCTCAGGCAGGGAGGCTGTGCTAGAGGCAATTAATAAGCTGTATTCCCAGCAGGTAATACTTAAGGTGCCCCTACTTCAACAAGGACGGGGTTACTATTCCACACGGTTGGGGTACCGAAACCGCATGGTTCGGTGTGACCCTTCTTTATATTTAAAATCCTTGAACACATGCATAAAAAAATTCAAGTTCAAGATGGAATCGCTCAGGGCGGTTATTGCAAGCCTGGACGAGGGGGATTACATGGTATCCCGGGACATCAAGGATGCTTACCTGCATGTCCATATTTACTATCCTCGTCAGGAGTACCTCAGATTTGTGGTACAGGATTACCATTACCAAGTCCAGACTCTGCCGTTTGGACTGTACATGGCACCGAGGGTGTTACCAAGGTAATGGCCGGAATGATGATACTCCTTCGAAAAGGGGAGTTTTAATTATCCCGTACTTGGACAATCTCCTTATAAGGGCGAGGTCCAAGGAGCAGTTGCTAGTCGGGGTAGCACTATTTTGGAAAGTGCTACAACAGCACGGTTGGATTCTAAACAGTTCAGAGTCACAGCTGGTTCCTACGACACGTCTACTGTTCCTGGGGATGGTTCTGGACACAGACCAGAAATAAGTGTTTCTCCCGGTGGAGAAAGCCAAGGAGCTGTCATCTCTAGTCAGAGACCTCCTGAAGCCAAAACAGTTATCGGTGCATCATTGCACGCGAGTCCTGGGAAAAATGTTAGCTTCCTACGAAGCAATCCCATTCGGCAGGTTCCATGCAAGAACTTTTCAGGGGGACCTGTTGGACAAGTGGTCCGGATCGCATCTTCAGATGCATTAGGCTGATACCCTGGTCCTTGGAGACAGGGTTATCTCTACTGTAGTGGCTGCAGAGTGCCCATCTTCAAGAGGGCCGCAGGTTCGACATACAGGACTAGGTCCTAGTGACCATGGATGCCAGCCTTTGAGGCTGGGGGGCAGTCACACAGGGAAGAAACTTCCAGGGACTTTGGTCAAGTCAGGTGACTTCCCTACATAAATATTCTGGAACAAAGGGCCATTTACAATGCCCTGAGTCAGGCAAGGCCTCTGCTTCAAAACCAGCCGGTCCTGATCCAATCAGGCAACATCACGGCAGTCGCCCATGTAAACCAACAGGGCGGCACAGGAAGCAGGATGGCGATGGCAGAAGCCACAAGGATTCTCCGATGGGCGGAAAATCATGTGTTAGCACTGTCAGCAGTGTTCATTCTCGGAGTGGACAACTGGGAAGCAGATCTTCTCAGCAGACACGACTTCCACCCGAGAGTGTGGGGACTTCATCCAGAAGTCTTCCAAAGAATTGTACACCATTGGGAAAGGCCACAGGTGGACATGAAGGCGTCCCGCCTCAACAAAAAGCTATAAAAGATATTGCGCCAGGTCAAGGGACCTTCAGGCGATAGCTGTGGACGCTCTGGTAACACCGTGGGTGTACCAGTTGTTTTATGTGTTCCCCCCTCTGCCTCTCATACCAAAGGTACTGAGAATAATAAGAAGGCGAGGAGTAAGAACGATACTCGTGGTTCCGGATTGGCCAAGAAGAGCCTGGTACCCAGAACTTCAAGAAAATGTATCAGAGGACCCATGGCCTCTGCCGCTCAGACAGGACCTGCTGCAGCAGGGGCCCTGTCTGTTCCAAGAATTACCGCGGCTACGTTTTGATGGCATGGCGGTTGAACGCCGGATCCTAAAGGAAAAGGGCATTCCGGAGGAAGTCATTCCTACGCTGATTCAAGCCAGGAAATATGTAACTGCAAAACATTATCACCGCATATGGCGGAAATATGTTGCTTGGTGTGAGGCCAAAAAAGGCCCCAACAGAGGAATTTCAACTAGGTCGATTTCTGCATTTCCTACAAGCAGGAGTGTCTATGGGCCTAAAATTAGGCTCCATTAAGATACAGATCTCGGCTCTGTCAATTTTCTTCCAGAAAGCATTAGCTTCAGTACCTGAAGTTCAGACATTGTAAAAGGAGTGCTGCATATTCAGCCCCCGGTTGTGCCTCCAGTGGCACCTTGGGATCTCAACGTGGTGTTGAGTTTCTTAAAATCACATTGGTTTGAACCACTAAAAACCGTGGATCTAAAATATCTCACGTTGAAAGTGGTCATGTTATTGGCCTTGGTTTCGGCCAGGCGTGTATCAGAATTGGCGGCTTTGTCATATAAAAGTCCTTATCTGATTTTCCATATGGATAGGGCAGAATTGAGGACTCGTCCCCAGTTTCTCCCTAAGGTGGTATCAGCTTTTCACTTGAACCAACCTATTGTGGTGCCTGCGGCTACTAGGGACTTGGAGGATTCCAAGTTACTGGACGTAGTCAGGGCCTTGAAAAATTATGTTTCCAGGACGGCTAGAGTCAGAAAAATTGACTTGCTATTTATCCTGTATGCACCCAACAGGCTGGGTGCTCCTGCTTCTAAGCAGACTATCGCTCGCTGGATCTGTGACACGATTCAGCAGGCGCATTCTGCGGCTGGACTGCCGCATCTTAAATCAGTGAAAGCCCATTCCACAGGGAAGGTGGGCTCATCTTGGGCGGCTGCCCGAGGGGTCTCGGCTTTACAACTTTGCCGAGCTGTTACTTGGTCAGGGGCAAACACGTTTGCAAAATTCTACAAAATTGATACCCTGGCTGAGGAGGACCTGGAGTTCTCTCATTCGGTGCTGCAGAGTCACCCGCACTCTCCCGCCCGTTTGGGAGCTTTGGTATAATCCCCATGGTCCTTACGGAGTTCCCAGCATCCACTAGGACGTCAGAGAAAATAAGATTTTACTCACCGGTAAATCTATTTCTCGTAGTCCGTAGTGGATGCTGGGCGCCCATCCCAAGTGCGGATTGTCTGCAATACTTGTATATAGTTTTTGCCTAACTAAAGGGTTATTGTTGAGCCATCTGTTGAGAGGCTCAGTTATATTCATACTGTTAACTGGGTATAGTATCACGAGTTATACGGTGTGATTGGTGTGGCTGGTATGAGTCTTACCCGGGATTCAAAATCCTTCCTTATTATGTCAGCTCGTCCGGGCACAGTGTCCTAACTGAGGCTTGGAGGAGGGTCATAGTGGGAGGAGCCAGTGCACACCAGGTAGTCTTAAATCTTTCTAGAGTGCCCAGCCTCCTTCGGAGCCCGCTATTCCCCATGGTCCTTACGGAGTTCCCAGCATCCACTACGGACTACGAGAAATAGATTTACCGGTGAGTAAAATCTTATTTTAACAATTCCCTCCTGCTGTTGACATGAATTGGGGGTCTCAATAAGAACAAATGTACAGGTACTTCTTTATGGTCTCCTCCTTCTATTAGTGTAGAAATGGAGGTCACTGATGTTGGACACTTTTATTACTTTTTATGAACTTTTAATAAATATGTAAAGTGGAATTTGTTGTTTGTTTTATACGCCTGCATTTTGCTATTACAGAATATCATTTGATGATTTGAACAGTCACTGGATGTAGTTATAATCCCGAGGCGCCAATTTCACTATTGTCATATCTATATATATATATATCTATATATATATATATATATATCTATATAATATACTGTCTGTCGTTCTATCTTAGAGACATACTGTATACACACACACACACACACACACTGTATATATAATATTGTGTGTGTGTATATCTCTGAGTTGCTTATTTCTTAGAGCTATTGTTATGCAGCACAACACAATCTATACAGTAGTAAGGATCACAGTTTTACTTCATGCGTACACTTTGTACAGTATATGATCCCTCGCCAGTCTAAGCCCATAAAAAAAAAAAAAAAGGAAAGATAAGCAACCTGACAAGCATAATTGAGCAAAATTGGATTACAGAGGTCACGACTTGCATTTCTGTGTGTGTTATATTTTGCTGTTTTAGATATTTGTGTATGATTAAATATGAATTTGTTTTTAATTTACGCGTATGCCTAATAATTAATAACTTTTAGCTTTTTTTTTCCCTCTTGAGTGTATATCGCCACCTTCCATTGCTTTTATACAAATAACCAATGCTTTTGTCTTTAAGCAGTCTCGCCACTTTCCTTAACTCCAGCCATAGTTGTTGTTCCGCTTCCTTATTTAGGTTGGTCTCCACACCTGATGTGTTGTAAGTTAATTGGGACAGGGTCATCTTGACTGCCTGTTTCATATTATTGTTTGTTATTTGTTCCATGATCCCATTCAATAAGCATTACTATTATGTTAGCAAAAAAAGAGTTTTCTCCACGATTGGAGAAAAGTATATAGAGGCGCTGACATAAAAATATTATAAATAAATGTACAATATGGCAATATATACAATTTCTCTATCGTCCTAGTGGATGCTGGGGTTCCTGAAATGACCATGGGGAATAGCGGCTCCGCAGGAGACATGGCACAAAAAGTAAAGCTTTAGGATCAGGTGGTGTGCACTGGCTCCTCCCCCCATGACCCTCCTCCAAGCCTCAGTTAGATTTTTGTGCCCGGCCGAGAAGGGTGCAATCTAGGTGGCTCTCCTAAAGAGCTGCTTAGAAAAGTTTAGCTTAGGTTTTTTATTTTACAGTGAGTCCTGCTGGCAACAGGATCACTGCAACGAGGGACTTAGGGGAGAAGAAGTGAACTCACCTGCGTGCAGGATGGATTGGCTTCTTTGGCTACTGGACATTAGCTCCAGAGGGACGATCACAGGTACAGCCTGGATGGTCACCGGAGCCTCGCCGCCGGCCCCCTTGCAGATGCTGAAAAGAGAAGAAGGTCCAGAATCGGCGGCAGAAGACTCCTCAGTCTTCTTAAGGTAGCGCACAGCACTGCAGCTGTGCGCCATTGCTCTCAGCACACTTCACACGGCAGTCACTGAGGGTGCAGGGCGCTGGGAGGGGGGCGCCCTGGGAGGCAATGTAAACCTATTTTTTGGCAAAAAATACCTCACATATAGCCTCCGGGGGCTATATGGAGATATTTAACCCCTGCCAGAATCCGTTGAAGAGCGGGAGACGAGCCCGCCGAAAAAGGGGCGGGGCCTATCTCCTCAGCACACAGCGCCATTTTCCCTCACAGAAAGGCTGGAGGGAAGGCTCCCAGGCTCTCCCCTGCACTGCACTACAGAAACAGGGTTAAAACAGAGAGGGGGGCACTAATTTGGCGTTAGAAATATATAAAAAGATGCTATAAGGGAAAACACTTATATAAGGTTGTCCCTATATAATTATAGCGTTTTTTGGTGTGTGCTGGCAAACTCTCCTTCTGTCTCTCCAAAGGGCTAGTGGGTCCTGTCCTCTATCAGAGCATTCCCTGTGTGTGTGCTGTGTGTCGGTACGTGTGTGTCGACATGTATGAGGACGATGTTGGTGAGGAGGCGGAGCAATTGCCTGTAATGGTGATGTCACTCTCTAGGGAGTCGACACCGGAATGGATGGCTTATTTAGGGAATTACGTGATAATGTCAACACGCTGCAAGGTCGGTTGACGACATGAGACGGCCGACAAACAATTAGTACCGGTCCAGACGTCTCAAAAACACCGTCAGGGGTTTTAAAACGCCCGTTTACCTTAGTCGGTCGACACAGACACAGACACGGACACTGAATCCAGTGTCGACGGGGAATAAACAAACGTATTCCTTATTAGGGCCACACGTTAAGGGCAATGAAGGAGGTGTTACATATTTCTGATACTACAAGTACCACAAAAGAGGGTATTATGTGGGATGTGAAAAAACTACCTGTAGTTTTTCCTGAATCAGATAAATTAAATGAAGTGTGTGATGATGCGTGGGTTCCCCCCGATAGAAAATTATTGGCGGTATACCCTTTCCCGCCAGAAGTTAGGGCGCGTTGGGAAACACCCCTTAGGGTGGATAAGGCGCTCACACGCTTATCAAAACAAGTGGCGGTACCGTCTATAGATAGGGCCGTCCTCAAGGAGCCAGCTGACAGGAGGCTGAAAAATATCATATAAAAGTATATACACACATACTGGTGTTATACTGCGACCAGCGATCGCCTCAGCCTGGATGTGCAGAGCTGGGGTGGCTTGGTCGGATTCCCTGACTAAAAATATTGATACCCTTGACAGGGACAGTATTTTATTGACTATAGAGCATTTAAAGGATGCATTTCTATATATGCGAGATGCACAGAGGGATATTTGCACTCTGGCATCAAGAGTAAGTGCGATGTCCATATCTGCCAGAAGATGTTTATGGACACGACAGTGGTCAGGTGATGCAGATTCCAAACGGCACAAAGGTGTATTGCCGTATAAAGGAAGATGAGTTATTTGGGGTCGGTCCATCGGACCTGGTGGCCACGGCAACTGCTGGAAAATCCACCGTTTTTACCCTAAGTCACATCTCTGCAGAAAAAGACACCGTCTTTTCAGCCTCAGTCCTTTCGTCCCTATAAGAGTCATATTTGCCCAGGGATAGAGGAAAGGGAAGAAGACTGCAGCAGGCAGCCCATTCCCAGGAACAGAAGCCTTCCACCGCTTCTGCCAAGCTCTCAGCATGACGCTGGGACCGTACAGGACCCCTGGATCCTACAAGTAGTATCCCAGGGGTACAGATTGGAATGTCGAAACGTTTCCCCCTCGCAGGCTCCTGAAGTCTGCTTTACCAAGGTATCCCTCCGACAAGGAGGCAGTATGGGAAAAAATTCACAAGCTGTATTCCCAGCAGGTGATAATCAAATTACCCCTCCTACAACAAGGAAAGGGGTATTATTCCACACTATATTGTGGTACTGAAGCCAGAAGGCTAGGTGAGACCTATTCTAAATCTAAAAAAATTTGAACACTTACAAAGGTTCAAATCAAGATGGAGTCACTCAGAGCAGTGATAACGAACCAGGAAGAAGGGGACTATATAGTGTCCCGGGACATCAGGGATGCTTACCTCCATGTCCCAAATTTGCCCTTCTCACTAAGGGTACCTCAGGTTCGTGGTATAGAACTGTCACTGTCAGTTTCAGACGCTGCCGTTTGGATTGTCCACGGCACCCCGGGTCTTTACCAAGGTAATGGCCGAAATGATGATTCTTCTTCGAAGAAAAGGCGTCTTAATTACCCCTTACTTGGACGATCTCCTGATAAGGACAAAGTCCAGGGAACAGTTGGAGGTCGGAGTAGCACTATCTCGGATACTGCTACAACAGCACGGATGGATTCTAAATATTCCAAAATCGCAGCTGATCCTGACGACACGTCTGCTGTGCCTAGGGATGATTCTGGACACAGTCCAGAAAAAGGTGTTTCTCCCGGAAGAGAAAGCCAGGGAGTTATCCGAGCTAGTCAAGAACCTCCTAAAACCAGGAAAAGTGTCAGTGCATCATTGCACAAGGGTCCTGGTAAAAATGGTGGCTTCCTACGAAGCAATTCCATTCGGCAGATTTCACGCAAGAACTTTTCAGTGGGATCTGCTGGACAAATGGTCCGGATCGCATCTTCAGATGCATCAGCGGATAACCCTATATCCAAGGACAAGGGTGTCTCTCCTGTGGTGGTTACAGAGTGCTCATCTTCTAGAGTGCCGCAGATTCGGCATTCAGGATTGGATGCTGGTGACCACGGAGGCCAGCCCGAGAGGCTGGGGAGCAGTCACACAAGGAAAAAATTTCCAGGGAGTGTGATCAAGTCTGGAGACTTTTCTCCACATAAATATACTGGAGCTAAGGGTAAATTTATAATGCTCTAAGCTTAGCAAGACCTCTGCTTCAAGGTCAGCCGGTATTGATCCAGTGGGAAAAACATCACGGCAGTCGCCCACGTAAACAGACAGGGCGGCACAAGAAGCAGGAGGGCAATGGACTTTTCGCTGGGCGGAAAATCATGTGATAGCACTGTCAGCAGTGTTTCATTCCGGGAGTGGAAACTGGGAAGCAGACTTCCTCAGCAGGCACGACCTCCACCCGGGAGAGTGGAAACTTCATCGGGAAGTTTTTCCACATGATTGTGAACCGTTGGGAAATACCAAAGGTGGACATGATGGCGTCCCGTCTGAACAAAAAACGGGACAGGTATTGCGCCAGGTCAAGAGACACTCAGGCAATAGCTGTGGACGTTCTGGTAACACCGTGGGTGTACCAGTCGGTGTATGTGTTCCCTCCTCTGCTTCTCATACCTAAGGTACTGAGAATTATAAGACGTAGAGGAGTAAGAACTATACTCATGGCTCCGGATTGGCCAAGAAGGACTTGGTACCCGGAACTTCAAGAGATGCTCACAGAGGACTTATGGCCTCTGCCGCTAAGAAGGGACTTGCTTCAGCAAGTACCATGTCTGTTCCAAGACTTACCGCAGCTGCGTTTGACGGCATGGCGGTGGAACGCCGGATCCTAAGGGAAAAAGGCATTCCGGAAGAGGTCATTCCTACCCTGGTCAAAGCCAGGAAGGAGGTGACCGCACAACATTATCACCACATGTGGCGAAAATATGTTGCGTGGTGTGAGGCCAGGAAGGCCCCACGAAGAAATTTCAACTCGGTCGATTCCTGCATTTCCTGCAAACAGGAGTGTCTATGGGCCTCAAATTAAGGCCCATTAAGGTTCAAATTTCGGCCCTGTCGATTTTCTTCCAGAAAGAATTGGCTTCAGTTCCTGAAGTCCAGAAGTTTGTCAAGGGAGTATTGCATATACAACCCCCTTTTGTGCCTCCAGTGGCACTGTGGGATCTTAACGTAGTTCTGGGATTCCTCAAATCACATTGGTTTAAAACCAGTCAAATCTGTGGATTTGAAGCATCTCACATGAAAAGTGACCATGCTCTTGGCCCTGGCCTGGGCCAGGCGAGTGTCAAATTGGTGGGTTTTTTCTCAAAAAAGCCCATATCTGTTTGTCCATTCGGACAGGGCAGAGCTGCGGACTCGTCCCCAGTTCTATCCCTAAGGTGGTGTCAGTGTTTCACCTGAACCAGCTTATTGTGGTGCCTTGCGCCTACTAGGGACTTGGAGGACTCCAAGTTGCTGGATGTTGTCAGGGCCCTGAAAGTATAGGTTCCAGGACGGCTGGAGTCAGGAAAACTGACTTGCTGTTATCCTGTATGCACCCAACAAACTGGGTGCTCTTGCTTCTAAGCAGACTATTGCTAGTTGGATGTGTAATACAATTCAGCTTGCACATTCTGTGGCAGGCCTGCCACAGCCAAAATATGTAAATGCCCATTCCACAAGGAAGGTGGGCTCATCTTGGGCGGCTGCCCGAGGGGTCTCGGCTTTACAACTTTGCCGAGCGGCTATTTAGTCAGGGGCAAACACGTTTGTAAAATCCTACAAATTTGATACCCTGGCTAAGGAGGACCTGGAGTTCTCTCATTCGGTGCTGCAGAGTCATCCGCACTCTCCCGCCCGTTTGGGAGCTTTGGTATAATCCCCATGGTCCTTTCAGGAACCCCAGCATCCACTAGGACGATAGAGAAAATAAGAATTTACTTACCGATAATTCTATTTCTCGGAGTCCGTAGTGGATGCTGGGCGCCCATCCCAAGTGCGGATTATCTGCATTACTTGTACATAGTTACAAAAATCGGGTTATTATTGTTGTGAGCCATCTTTTCAGAGGCTCCGCTGTTATCATACTGTTAACTGGGTTCAGATCACAGGTTGTACAGTGTGATTGGTGTGGCTGGTATGAGTCTTACCCGGGATTCAAAATCCTTCCTTATTGTGTACGCTCGTCCGGGCACAGTATCCTAACTGAGGCTTGGAGGAGGGTCATGGGAGGAGGAGCCAGTGCACACCACCTGATCCTAAAGCTTTACTTTTTGTGCCCTGTCTCCTGCGGAGCCGCTATTCCCCATGGTCCTTTCAGGAACCCCAGCATCCACTACGGACTCCGAGAAATAGAATTATCGGTAAGTAAATTCTTATTTTTTGATTATAAATTTATTTAAACAATAAAAAATGATTACTTGTATTAATACCGGCCGGTAAATATAATCAAAGATGTTCCATAATTTATACAATCCTGAGAATAATCAATTTAAAAACAGATCAATCACTGTATCTAAAAATCTAAAGCAAGGCTGTAATGCAGAATGTCCTTTAGAATACAATCGTATCTAGATGTAGAAGATTTATTATACTAGTGCGTATGCCCGATTTTATAAACGTAATCACTCTTCCCGTCCACTAGTAGCAGTTTCTTTTTATGTGGACATATCAGGAAATCAGGTGAGTATATTTAGTTACAACTGCTTTATAGCCAGAATGTATATTGGCTTATCCCGTGAAAACACTGTGTGAAAAAGTTTCTTATTCACTGTGGCATGGAGGGAGCAAAGTTATATTTTATCCTTAGGAATAGGAGCTTATTGGAAATGATTCCATAGAGACGAGGTATACAATGTAGTGCTCACCTCGTTGCCTTACGTTGGACTGTGCACCGCTCCCGGACTCAGCTGTCGGCGCCGCTTCAGGCGCTCGTTTCTCCTGCAGCCGTCTCGTGGTGTGCTTCCTTTATATTGTCAGGCTCCACACTGCACATAAAGCTGTTCTTCGTGCAGCTGGTTTCCGGCCAGCGCCGCCTCAAGCGCTCGTCTCTCCCGCAGCCGTCTGGCAGCTGCTCCCTCTGTGATATAGTATCGGGCTCTGCAACGCACATGAGCCGCACAGCAGATACTATTCCCAGTGCCGCTCTCTCTTCAAATGACTGTTTGTTTTCAGGACGTATGAACCAAATTCTTCTGGTCATATAATGAAATGGATGGATATGCCGGCTTGTGGTAAAAGATAAAAGGGTTTACGCGTTTCTCTGCCTTTAGATCCACTCGGCAGCTTCCTCAGAACATAATGTAAACCCTTTTATCTTTTACCACAAGCCGGCATATCCATCCATTTCATTATATGACCAGAAGAATTTGGTTCATACGTATTTTTGGGTATTTTTTCCCCAGTAGTACTACAGGTACCAGCGGGCCCGTTTTTCTCCCGCATGCTGGTACTTGTGGTTCTCCAAGTACCAGCTTGCGGGGGAAGCTTGCTGGGACTTGTAGTACTAATGGAAAAAACAATATCTTTTTATTATCACAAAAGGCTATCAGCCCCCCCATCCGCAGCCCATTGGATGGGGGGGGGGACAGCCTCGGGCTTCACCCCTGGCCCTTGGGTGGCTGGGGGGGGGGACCCCTTGATTGTAGGGGTCCCCACTCCCCCAGGGTACCCCGGCCAGGGGTGACTAGTTGGGTAGTTAATGCCACGGCCGCAGGGCACGGCATAAAAGTGACCCCCGGCTGTGGCATTATCTGTCCAGCTAGTGGAGCCCGATGCTGGTGTTAAAAATACGGGGGACCCCTACTCTTTTTGTCCCCCGTATTTTTGGCACCAGCACCAGGCGCAGAGCCCGGTGCTGGTTTTAAAAATACGGGGGATCCCTGCCCAATTTTTCCCCTGCATTTTTAGAACCAGCTCGATGAGCCCGAGGCTGGTTATGCTTTGGAGGGGGGACCCCACGCCATTTTTTTTTCCGGGTTTTTCCCGTTTTTTACCGTTTTTTAAAATCGCGGCAAAATCCGCCAAATCGGCCGATTTTCGCCCGCGATTCTGGCGAATCCGTTTTTCATTGAAAATGGTGAATTCCGGCAGGCACCTGCCGGAATTCACCTGGCGAATTGAGTCGGAAAAAAAAACGTCGAAAAATTGCCGCGATTCGCCGTGAATTGCATATACCCCAGTGTATTTTACGGGATAAGCCAATATACATTCTAGCTATAAAGCAGTTGTAACTAAATATACTCACCTGATTTCCTGATATGTCCACATAAAAAGGAACTGCTACCAGTGGACGGGAAGAGTGATTACGTTTATAAAATCGGGCATACGCACTAGTATAATAAATCTTCTACATCTAGATACGATTGTATTCTAAAGGACATTCTGCATTACAGCCTTGCTTTAGATTTTTAGATACAGTAATTGATCTGTTTTTAAATTGATTATTCTCAGGATTGTATAAATTATGGAACATCTTTGATTATATTTACCGGCCGGTATTAATACAAGTAATCATTTTTTTATTGTTTAAATAAATTTATAATCAAAAATTGTATATATTGCCATATTGTACATTTATTTATAATATTTTTATGTCAGCACCTCTATATACTTTTCTCCAATCGTGGAGAAAACTCTTTTTTCGTTTTTTCTTTACTGTGGGAGGAGCATACCCACTATAGAGGCTGCAGATATTTTAATATTATCAGCTGGTGCTGGGTTTCTCTTTAAATGTTTATTATGTTAGCACTTAATAAAGGGAAATACTAGCAAATTGTATAGCACCAGCATGCTCTGCAGCTCTTTACTCTAAAATAAAAACCATAATTAAAGAAAGCTGTAAGAGAGCTTTGTTTGTACACTTGCAAGCAGTGTTCTCTTCTTGATATTCTCACATGCATATATCCAAATAGGAATGTAGTCATGTGACCGGCGGTCACTATACCTCCCCCTACATCCAGCCCCCTCACAAGCCCGACGCCGACCAACAGGGACTATTCCAACTCGTGGGTGTTCACAACACCCATAGAGTGGGAATAGAACCCTTGGCGACCGCAGCTAGTCTGCAAGGGGCATGTTGCGCTTGCTCAAACATCCTCCCCCCTCCCGGGATCCCAGCGAAAGTATGCCGACCAGTGGTCACGCATACCACACCCTATCCAAATAATGTGCATAATGTCCTGCATTCAGCTATCAGAATATTTATAAACATGCAATCAGTTTATTTTATTTATTATCAGTTTCTTATATGGTGCAGCATATTCCGTTGCGCTTTACAATTGGTGAACAGTAACAGAACAGAACTGGGTAATAACAGGCAGACATAGAGTTAAGAAGGCTCTGCTCGCAAGCTTACAATCTACTTCAAGCTCTTAATTCACGCTTGTAGTATAACCGTAACATTATATGGACTCCAACCCTATTTATTTCTCTTCCCATTGTCTATGTATAATAATAGTAAGGGACTACCATGTAGAAATATTCTGTTTGTACTTGAAAGTCTGCTTTAGTACTGTTTTATTATTTCTGCAGCGCGGTACACTGGTATTCCACAGGGAATAACATCGGGTGTAGAGTTGGATATTGATCCGAGACACCAACAGGCTAAAGCTTTGTCTGTTCCCAGGATGCATTGCACCTCTTTCTCTATAGCCCCGCCTCTAGGCACTGGAGCTCAGTTTTGTAAGTTGGTGCCTGCATAGCAGGTCACTAACAGGTAGGGCTGCGCTGCATACTCCCACGGTCTGTTTCCCGGGTACTTGTAGCGGACGTGCTCCGGACTTCAGGCACACACCGCTGATGCTCTCCTTGATCACGTGGCTGCACATAAGGGAGGAGGTAAGAGGTTCCCCCAGGTGGGACCCGCCGAAAATCGCGGTGCCGTCCCGGTCCCAGGAGACGGACCACGCCGCTGGCGTGGACACTGTACTGTACAGGGACCCCACTATATCCACCAGGGCAGGGAACACAGGTTGGATTTACTAAAATCCGTTTAATATAGGTTCCGTAGTACCCCATGGTGAGGCCCAGCATTTCTCTCTCCCTCACTCCCTGACAGAGATTTTGGCGCCATCTTCACTATTAACTGGGCTGATCTCCGGGACTGCAGGGTTTTGTCTCCTTTGTAAATCCGCCTGTCTCATCAGTGCTGTGAATTTACGGGATGCAGTCAATTTACCTCCAATTAAAATACTGACCGTCGAAATCACGACAGCAGTTGACCGACGGTCAAAATCCTGACATGGACAAAATACCGACATTTAAAATACCAACAAGGTCAAAATACCGACATGTAAAATGCCGACAGGTCAAAATGCCAACCTGGTTTTTTCATGATTTTTTTCATTGAAACCGACTTGTTCATTATTATTATTATTTGCAGTTTCTTAAATAGCGCAGCGTATTCCGTTGCGCTTTACAATTAGAACAACAGTTATAGAACAAAACTGGGCAAAGACAGACAGACATAGAGGTAGGAAGTCCCTGCTCGCAAGCTTACAATCTATAGGCAAGCTTCCAATCTTACTTTACCATCCCAGTGGACCTGGAGGGTAACATAATAGTGTGCCGAGCGCAGCGAGGCACCGTGCCATGCGAGGGGACGCAATACACTTATATGATGTCCGTGTTGACCTATGTCGACATGCACACACAAAAAGCAATGAAAAATGCATGTCGGGATTTTGACCGTTTGTCAATTACTATCGGGATTTCAACCGTCGGGATTTTGATTGGAGGTATTTCATACTGATCCCGAATTTACAGGCACTTAAGTATTCTATATGTCATTTTAGACAGCGTTAGTAAATAACAAGTGTACTGCTCTCTGAATATTTAGTACAAGTATTCTGTGTTATACATCCAGTATCTACTGTGCATTGTTATATCTATACTCATACTTATTTATATGTCGTTTTACTAGTCCGGTACAGTTTTATTGTTTATATGTAATAACTTCTGCATTGTACATGTGACTGAGTGTGCCTGTAACTGTTGTGTGGGATTCCATTCTCCTTTATCACATATTGCTATCACTATATTCTGTACCCTGAGAGGCTAAGTGCGTCAGGGTCCCATATATATGTATGTATGTATATATATATATATATATATATATATATATATATATATATTTATTTTTTTTAGTGTTACACAGAATATACGATTGGGTATTTTTGCTATGTGTTTCGGTCACCTCATACCGCTTAAATCCTCTGTTTTGTGTACTGTGTTTACTGTCTCATAACATAGGGGGTTATTTGCAGGTTTTGTGTTTGTCTGGCTTTATTGTACTGTTACACCCTAAGGCTATATTCCTTATAATGTCTGCTACACAGGGTGGAAAATCTGCGGACGCTTCTGCATCCTGCAGTACTGGCACCACGGATTTACCTGAGGGGGAAGTTTTAGCTGCTGGTTCAGGCGCTGAGTGTAATACACCCAGTCAACCTGCAGCACCTGTGGCCAATTAGGACCCACCCTGGGCAGCGTTCTCAAGTATGCTGACTACATTTGTGACACATCTTACGCCCCCTGTGGGACCTCCTGTGCCATTGCAGCCACATATTGTCCCTGTAGTTAACAATCCACTAATATTTCGGATAATTCTTCCGATGAGAATGGGGAATATACTGATCTGTCAGACACTGATACAGTTGCTTCTGATGAGGAATCTACAACCCAGGTTGATGTTCCTGACCTAGTGGAGACTATTAAGCTAATTCTTTAAATAGATGATGACATTGAGCCTCCTACTGCGTCTAAGAAACCTGATAAGTTCAAACGTCAGAAGGTTGCTATAGTAGTCTTACAACATTCTGACCATTTAATTGACATACGTCATGAATCCTGGTCGTCTCCAGGAAATAAATTTTCCCTGTCTCAAAAGATGCAAGCTCGTTATCCTATCCCTGCGGAGTTGAAGTAACAAGTGGGAAGCTCCACCGCCAGTGGACTATCATGTCGCCTGTCTTGTGGTGTCCTCTACTCTGCCTGGCACCACTGTCCCCTCACTAAAGGAACTGACGGATAAGCGCGTCGAAGGATGCCTGAAGTCTATTTACTCCCTTACTGGTGCTGTACATAGACCCACTATGGCAGCCTCCTGGGCTGCGAAAGGTATTGAAGAATTAGTTCAGGCAGTTGAGGATGAGCTGCCTCAGGATTTTTCTGACGCTGCCAGACAATATCGGTCTTATATTACCACAGCCTCCCACTATATTCAGGAGGCTGTGGTAATCAGACACCTGATGCAGGTGTAATGGCGGCCAAGGCATCTACTACGTCTACCCTGGCTCATCAAATTATGTGGTTGAGGTTCTGGAAGGTGGACCTGGACTCCAAAAATACCTTGGAGGTGCTCCTTTTTAAGGGAGACATCCTATTTGGGGAGGATCTGAACAAGATTATGATTGACTTGGCAACTGCCAAGACTGCGTGTCTCCCAAATACTAATCCTTCTGTCCCAAAGGCTAAGTGTACCACCTTTCAACCTCCAGGAAAAGCAAAGGTTCAGGCTAATCCGCAACAGGCTCGTGCTTCCAAAACCACTAAGCTTAAATCTAAACAATCCTGGGCTGCCCATCAGCCTGCTTCCAAACAAGACAAGCTTGCTGCATGATGGGGCAGGCCTTCCCCTGGGGGACCCCAGGGTGGTAGGCCGACTTCTGCAGTTCACTTCGGACGCCTGGGTGCGAGAAGTTGTCTCTCACGGGTACGCAATCTCTTTCAAGAGACATGCCCCTCGCCAGTTTTGCACAATGGTTATACCTGCGGATCCGTTAAAGGCGCAAGCTCTACACTTGGTTGTGCAATCCCTCCTGGATAAAGGAGTGGTAGTGCCGGTACCTCTGTCTCAAAGAGGCAGGGGTTATTATTCGTCCCTGTTTCTAGTTCCGAAGCCAAATGGGTCCTTCCTGCCTATACTTAACCTCAAGTTTGTGAGAGTATCAAAATTCCGTATGGAAACTCTATGTTCTATAGTGTTGGCCATGGAGTCCGAAGACTATATGGTATCCCTGGACATAAAGGATGCTTACCTACATATACCTATTGCCATGTCACATCAGCAATATCTGCGGTTTGCTATTGGCAACCTACATTATCAATTCCAGGCACTGCCTTTTGGATTGGCCACGGCCCCTCAGATCTTCCTCAAGGTCATGGCCGTGATGACTGCTCTTCTCCGCCGTCGGGGTTTCAGGATCCTGCCGTATCTGGATGACTTGATAATCCTGGTGAACTCCCAAGAGGTTCTCCTCAGTCATCTGGAACTGACGGTCCAATTCCTACAAGCCCACGGGTGGCTCATCAACTGGAAAAAGTCCTCGCTGGTCCCTGCTAGGAGCATGGTGCACCTGGGGACACTACTGGACACACACAGCCAATGATTGTTTTTGTCTCCAGAGAAAATCCTGAAACCTCAGGACAGGATCAGATATTTCCTCTCTCGCCCAAGAGTGTCGATACACTCGGCGATGCAAGTACTAGGCTTCATGGTGTCTGCTTTCGACATGGTAGAGTACGCTCAATTTCATTCCTGCCCTCTGCAGAGGTTGAACCTTTCCAAATGGGATAGCCTGCCTCATCGGATCAGGCCTCAAATTATCTCCTTGACTCCGGAGGTTCGTCTGTCACTGAGCTGGTGGCTACAGGACCAACAGTTGAGCAGGGGCCGTCCCTTCTGGATTTCCAACTGGGTCCTTCTGACAACGGATGCCAGTCTGCCGGGTTGGGGTGCGGTGTTGGAGCAACACTCTCTACAGGGTCGGTGGACCAGGGAGCAGTCTCTCCTCCCGATAAACATTCTGGAATTGCGGGCGGTGTTCAATGTGTCGACACTGGCCCTGCCTCTAGTACAGAACAGGCTTGTTCAAGTACAATCAGATACACCACCACGGTGGCGTGCATAAATCATCAAGGCGGCACTCGAAGCCGCTTGGCAATACTGGAAGTATCAAAAATCCTCCGTTGGGCGGAACGCCATCTGCCAGCAATATCGGCAGTGTTCATCCCCGCAGTAATAAACTGGGAAGCGAATTTCCGAAGTCGTCGGGACGTTCACGCTGGAGACTGGAGTCCTTATCTGGAAGTCTTTCAACTCCTAGTGGACAAGTGGGGCCTACCAGATGTAGACCAGATGGCGTCTCGACACAATTACAAGGTTCCGATATTTGGATCAAGGACAAGGGATCCTCAATCAGCATTCGTGGACACACTGGCAATTCCATGGAACTTTTGGCTGCCATACGTGTTCCCTCCAGTGTCACTCCTGCCCAGGGTACTTCGAAAGTACAAGCAAGAAAAAGGATTACTTATTCTAGTCGCTCCAGTGTGGCCCAGACGGCATTGTTTCTCAGGCCTGCAGGGTCTCTCGATTGAGCGTCCTCTTCTACTTCCTCAACGGCCAGACCTCCTCGTTCAGGGCCCTTGTGTCTTTCCGGACCTGTCCAGACTGGCCTTGACGGCGTTCCTCTTGAAGCTTCACTCCTGAGGGCCAAGGGATTCTCTGAGGCGGTTATTCAAACTATGTTGAAGGCCTGCAAACCGGCTTCTGCACGGATTTATTACAGGGTCTGGAATTGTTATTTCACATGGTGTGCTGCTAAGAATTGTGATGCCTATTCATTCAGAATTTCTAGGCTTTTGGCTTTCCTGCAACAAGGCCTAGATTTAGGCCTTCGTCTGGCCTCCCTCAAGGTTCACATATCTGCCTTGTAGGTGTGGTTTCAGAGGAAAATTGCATCTATTCCTGACGTTCATACTCTCACTCAGTGGTTTAAGGATTCAGCCTCCCTATGTTCTTCCTGTGGCTCCATGGGATCTGTCTGTCATCTTAAATGCCCTGCAAGATTCTCCATTCGAACCTCTTGAGTCTGTGGATCTTAAATGTCATACACTTAAGGTCGTGTTTTTATTGCTATTGCCTCTGCTAGGAGGGTGTCGGACTTAAGTGCTTTGTCCTGTCGTCCACCCTTTCTGATTTTTCTTTGAACTCGCCCTGGTTATCTACCTAAGGTGGTGTCATCTTTTCATCTTAACCAAGAGATTGTGGTTCCGGCCTTTATCTCTTCTGGTTTGTCCTCCAAAGAGCGGTCTTTGGATATGGTACGGGCTCTTCGTATTTACGTATAGAGGACCGACTCCCTCAGGAGGTCAGATACCCTCTTTGTACTTTTTTTGTTTTTACAAACATGGCTGGCCTGCGAATAAGCAGCCCTTGGCCAGATGGATTAGAATGGTGATTGCACAAGCCTGTGCGCAGGCTGGTCTCCCAGCTCCTGCTGCTATCAAAGCCCATTCTACTTGGTCTGTTGGACCTTGTTGGGCGGCCCGCCGAGGCGCGTCCACTGAACAATTGTGCAAGGCGGCTACGTGGTCCTCTGTGAACACGTTCATCAGGTTCTATGCCTTCGATACTTCTGCCTCCCAGGATGCTTCCTTTTGGACGCCGGGTTCTTGTACCCGCTACAGTGCGTCCCCTCCCATGAGGATCTGCTTTAGTACATCCCTGATGTTATTCCCTGTGGAACACCAGTGTACCCTGCTGCAGAAAAGGAGATTTATGGTAGACTTACCATAGTCAAATCTCTTTCTGCGATGTACACTGGATCCCACAGGGCGCCCACCCTGATGCACTTAGCTTCTTTGGGTTTGTATGGCATTAGCCACTGGTCCCTTCTCCTGTCGTGAGAATGTGGTTTTATATGACTAACATATGCCGTCTCTTTTACCTGCTACTGCATTGGACTGGTTAACGAAACTAACCTCCAGTGCCTGGAGGTGGGGCTATAGAGGAGGCGGTGCATTGTATCCTGGGAACAGTCAAAGCTTTAGCCTGTTGGTGCCTCGGATCAAGATCCAACTCTACACCCTATGTTATTCCCTGTGGATTCCAGTGTACCTCACAGAAAAAGATTTAGCTATGGTAAGTCTACCATATATCTCCTTTTTTTTCTCTTCCACATAATCCTTTCCTCTCATAACAGAAGTATCCTGTCAACCTAATTTGAGGTGTGAGGAAAACTAGTGTTGCTCATAACAACAAATCTGGTTCTAGATGTCATTTTTAATAGTGCAGTTTAGAAGATTAAAGTAAACTATTTAACCACTTCTTATAAATGTGTCTCCATAGTCTTTTATAGACAGTTACCAGCCCGTCAAAATGACTGAACAGCATAACCGTAATGTCATCTCCGGCGGTTGTGCGCGCTTGACATTTAACTTGCTCCGTTGGACACGATCTAGTGGCCACCGGTGCACAAAACACTTGAATGCCCCCCGTAGAGGTGAGGAGCAGTGTTAGC
Source organism: Pseudophryne corroboree (assembly GCF_028390025.1). NCBI lineage: Eukaryota > Metazoa > Chordata > Amphibia > Anura > Myobatrachidae > Pseudophryne > Pseudophryne corroboree. The sequence continues at coordinate 441,822,806 of NC_086447.1, forward strand.
CTTTTCTTATATAGGATGATTTTCACCTATGAATGTTCCAGGATTATCCTAAGCTTTCTGAAGTAGTAGCAAATGCAGTCTGTATTAATAGAGGGCATGCAGAGGAACCTGTTGTCTGTAAATTAGATGCTGGAGTATGCATAGAAACAATCATCGTTCCTTTCTTCCAGAGATGAAAAGCTGAATGACAAATGTATGTTACATTTCTACAGAAGTTAGCAGAAGACACAGATCACTTGTGTGGAAGGATTAGGACAGAAAATACATTACATTTTTCAGTTGCTGTTTAATGGAAAAAGACTGCATAACATCAGTAAGCACCAGGCTACTACCTAAATCAGTAAATACCTGTGTGTACAACCTACTTTTTCGAAGATACAAATAATGAACAATGTTCGTTTTATCCAGAAATATAGTCTTGTACCTGGTTAACCTTTTGCTAGTCTCTAATTGTGCATGTGCTCGCTGACACAATAATCTATCTTTTACATGTATTATTGCTAGATCAATAGAAGGGAGCTGCTTATTTTTTACCGCGGAATCCATCAGTGTGTTATCTTTGCCTTCGTTTCTTATTAGAAAATCGCACTTTTTGCTTCATACTGGTGATTTGGATCATGTCACAATGACAATTGTCTCTGAAGTTTCTGGTTTTTTTTCTCTTATGTTGTGCTCTGTGTAAGAAAGTATATGCTATATTTTTGGATAAATAGATCTCTGCGGAAAATGGTAGGGCTCGTTTACTAGTACTGTATCTTGTTGAAGAAATATGCTAGACCACAGGAGGCAACTATGAGTGGTGCTGTTCTGCTCCCTCTACTTCCTGAGCCTGCTTGCACAGAGGAGGCAACTATGGGGGTGATACAGATCTGATTGTACATGGGCTAAATTTAGCACATGTACGATCAGTTTCTCTGACATGCGGGGGGACGCCCAACACAGGGCTAGTCTGCCCCGCATATCAGGCCCAGCCCCCCACGCACAGGTGCGAAAGCATCGCACGGCTAGGAGTTAACTATGAGTGGCGCTTTTCTGCTCCTTCTATTTCCTAAGCCTGCGTGTACGCAGGAGGCAACTATGGGTGGTGCTCTTCTGCTCTATCTACTTTCTGAGCCTGCGTGCACGCAGGAGGCGACTATGGGACAGATTCAGACCTGATTGCTCATATGCGAATTTGCAGAGGTTTGCAATCACATAGTCGCTGCCAAAGGAGAGTGGCTACCCGCCCCGTGCAAGTCTGATTACGCCTTGCGATAATCTCTGTATACGCTGGTCAGCTGCAAATACGATCGCAGCTCACTCACCATCAAATGTTTTTCTCTATCGTCCTAGTGGATGCTGGGGTTCCTGAAAGGACCATGGGGAATAGCGGCTCCGCAGGAGACAGGGCACAAAAAGTAAAGCTTTACGATCAGGTGGTGTGTACTGGCTCCTCCCCCTATGACCCTCCTCCAAGCCTCAGTTAGATTTTTGTGCCCGGCCGAGAAGGGTGCAATCTAGGTGGCTCTCCTAAAGAGCTGCTTAGAAAAGTTTAGCTTAGGTTTTTTATTTTACAGTGAGTCCTGCTGGCAACAGGATCACTGCAACGAGGGACTTAGGGGAGAAGAAGTGAACTCACCTGCGTGCAGGATGGATTGGCTTCTTGGCTACTGGACATTAGCTCCAGAGGGACGATCACAGGTACAGCCTGGATGGTCACCGGAGCCTCGCCGCCGGCCCCCTTGCAGATGCTGAAACGAGAAGAGGTCCAGAATCGGCGGCAGAAGACTCCTCAGTCTTCTTAAGGTAGCGCACAGCACTGCAGCTGTGCGCCATTTTCCTCTCAGCACACTTCACACGGCAGTCACTGAGGGTGCAGGGCGCTGGGAGGGGGGCGCCCTGGGAGGCAAATGAAAACCTATTTTGGCTAAAAATACCTCACATATAGCCTCCGGGGGCTATATGGAGAAATTTAACCCCTGCCAGAATCCACTAAAGAGCGGAAGACGAGCCCGCCGAAAAAGGGGCGGGGCCTATCTCCTCAGCACACAGCGCCATTTTCCTCACACAGCTCCGCTGGTCAGGAAGGCTCCCAGGCTCTCCCCTGCACTGCACTACAGAAACAGGGTAAAACAAGAGAGGGGGGGCAAAATTGTGGCAAAATTATATTATTAAAGCAGCTATACAGGGAGCACTTATTATAAGGCTATCCCTGTCATATATAGCGCTTTTTGGTGTGTGCTGGCAAACTCTCCCTCTGTCTCCCCAAAGGGCTAGTGGGGTCCTGTCTTCTTTAAGAGCATTCCCTGTGTGTCTGCTGTGGGTCGGTACGTGTGTGTCGACATGTATGATGACGATATTGGTGTGGAGGCGGAGCAATTGCCAAATATGGGGATGTCACCCCCTAGGGGGTCGACACCAGAATGGATGCCTTTATTTATGGAATTACGGGATAGTGTCAACACGCTAAAGCAGTCGTTTGACGACATGAGACGGCCGGACAATCAATTAGCACCTGTCCAGGCGCCTCAAACACCGTCAGGGGCTGTAAAACGCCCTTTGCCTCAGTCGGTCGACACAGACCCAGACACAGGCACTGATTCCAGTGGCGACGGTGATGAATCAACCGTATTTTCCAGTAGGGCCACACGTTATATGATTTTGGCAATGAAGGAGGCGTTACATATTGCTGATACTACAGGTACCACAAAACAGGGTATTATGTGGGGTGTGAAAAAACTACCTATAGTTTTTCCTGAATCAGATGAATTAAATGAGGTGTGTGATGAAGCGTGGGTTGCCCCCGATAAAAAAATGCTAATTTCAAAGAAGTTATTGGCTTTATACCCTTTCCCGCCAGAGGTTAGGGCGCGCTGGGAAACACCTCCTAGGGTGGACAAGGCGCTCACACGCTTATCAAAACAAGTGGCGTTACCCTCTCCTGAGACGGCCGCACTTAAAGATCCAGCAGATAGGAGGATGGAAAATATCCAAAAAAGTATATACACACATACAGGTGTTATACTACGACCAGCTATAGCGACAGCCTGGATGTGCAGTGCTGGGGTAGCTTGGTCAGAGTCCCTGATTGAAAATATTGATACCCTGGATAGGGACAATGTTTTACTGTCTTTAGAGCAAATAAAGGATGCATTTCTTTATATGCGTGATGCACAGAAGGATATTTGCACACTGGCATCACGGGTAAGTGCTATGTCCATTTCGGCCAGAAGAAGTTTATGGACGCGACAGTGGTCAGGTGATGCGGACTCAAAACGGCATATGGAAGTTTTGCCGTATAAAGGGGAGGAGTTATTTGGTGTCGGTCTATCGGATTTGGTGGCCACGGCTACAGCCGGGAAATCCACCTTTTTACCTCAAGTCACTCCCCAACAGAAAAAGACACCGACTTTTCAACCGCAGCCCTTTCGTTCCTTTAAAAACAAGAGAGCAAAGGGATATTCATATCTGCCACGAGGCAGAGGAAGGGGGAAGAGACTGCAACAGGCAGCTCCTTCCCAGGAACAGAAGCCCTCCCCCGCTTCTACAAAAGCCTCAGCATGACACTGGGGCTTCTCAAGCGGACTCGGGGGCGGTGGGGGGTCGTCTCAAGAATTTCAGCGCGCAGTGGGCTCACTCGCAGGTAGATCCCTGGATCCTGCAGATAATATCTCAGGGGTACAGGTTGGAACTAGAGACGGATCCACCTCGCCGTTTCCTGAAGTCTGCTTTACCAACGTCCCCCTCCGACAGGGTGACGGTCTTGGAAGCCATTCACAAGCTGTACTCTCAGCAGGTGATAGTCAAGGTACCTCTTTTACAACAAGGAAAGGGGTATTATTCCACTCTATTTGTGGTACCGAAGCCGGATGGCTCGGTAAGACCTATTCTAAATCTGAAATCCTTGAACCTGTACATAAAGAAGTTCAAGTTCAAGATGGAGTCACTCAGAGCAGTGATAGCGAACCTGGAAGAAGGGGACTTTATGGTATCCTTGGACATCAAGGATGCGTATCTCCACGTTCCAATTTACTCCTCACACCAGGGGTACCTCAGGTTCGTCGTACAGAACTGTCACTATCAGTTTCAGACGCTGCCGTTTGGATTGTCCACGGCACCTCGGGTCTTTACCAAGGTAATGGCCGAGATGATGATTCTTCATCGAAGAAAAGGCGTATTAATTATCCCATACTTGGACGATCTCCTAATAAGGGCAAGGTCCAGAGAACAGCTAGAGATGGGATTAGCACTGTCTCAAGAAGTGCTAAAACAGCACGGGTGGATTCTGAATATTCCAAAATCCCAGTTAATTCCGACAACACGTCTGCTGTTCCTAGGGATGATTCTGGACACGGTTCAGAAAAAGGTTTTTCTCCCGGAGGAAAAAGCCAAGGAGTTATCCGAACTTGTCAGGAACCTCCTAAAACCAGGAAAGGTGTCTGTACATCAATGCACAAGAGTCCTGGGAAAAATGGTGGCTTCTTACGAAGCAATTCTATTCGGCAGATTCCACGCAAGAATTTTCCAGAGGGATCTGTTGGACAAATGGTCAGGGTCGCATCTTCAGATGCACCAGCGGATAACCCTGTCTCCAAGGACAAGGGTATCTCTTCTGTGGTGGTTGCAGAGTGCTCATCTATTGGAGGGCCGCAGATTCGGCATACAGGATTGGATCCTGGTGACCACGGACGCCAGCCTGAGAGGCTGGGGAGCAGTCACACAAGGAAGAAACTTCCAGGGCGTGTGGTCGAGCCTGGAAACGTCTCTTCACATAAACATTCTGGAACTAAGAGCAATCTACAATGCTCTAAGCCAGGCAGAACCTCTGCTTCAAGGAAAACCGGTGTTGATCCAGTCGGACAACATCACGGCAGTCGCCCATGTGAACAGACAGGGCGGCACAAGAAGCAGGAGTGCAATGGCAGAAGCTGCAAGGATTCTTCGCTGGGCAGAGAATCATGTGATAGCACTGTCAGCAGTGTTCATCCCGGGAGTGGACAACTGGGAAGCAGACTTCCTCAGCAGACACGACCTTCACCCGGGAGAGTGGGGTCTTCATCCAGAAGTTTTCCACATGCTGGTAACCCGTTGGGAAAGACCAATGGTGGACATGATGGCGTCTCGCCTCAACAAAAAACTGGACAGGTATTGCGCCAGGTCAAGAGATCCGCAGGCAATAGCTGTGGACGCGCTGGTAACGCCTTGGGTGTACCAGTCGGTGTATGTGTTTCCTCCTCTGCCTCTCATACCAAAAGTATTGAGAATTATACGGCAAAGAGGCGTAAGAACGATACTAGTGGTTCCGGATTGGCCAAGAAGGACTTGGTACCCGGAACTTCAAGAGATGATCACGGAAGATCCGTGGCCTCTACCTCTGAGAAGGGACTTGCTTCAGCAGGGTCCCTGTCTGTTTCAAGACTTACCGCGGCTGCGTTTGACGGCATGGCGGTTGAACGCCGGATCCTAAAGGAAAAAGGCATGCCGGAAGAAGTCATTCCTACTTTGATTAAAGCAAGGAAGGAAGTAACCGCGCAACATTATCACCGCATTTGGCGAAAATATGTTGCGTGGTGCGAGGATCGGAGTGCTCCGACTGAGGAATTTCAACTGGGTCGATTCCTACATTTCCTGCAATCAGGATTGTCTATGGGTCTCAAATTGGGATCTATTAAGGTTCAAATTTCGGCCCTGTCGATTTTCTTCCAGAAAGAATTGGCTTCAGTTCCTGAAGTCCAGACTTTTGTTAAGGGAGTGCTGCATATACAGCCCCCTGTGGTGCCTCCAGTGGCACCGTGGGATCTCAATGTTGTTTTGGACTTTCTCAGATCTCATTGGTTTGAACCACTAAAAACTGTGGATTTGAAATATCTCACATGGAAAGTGACCATGCTACTAGCCCTGGCTTCGGCCAGGAGAGTGTCAGAACTGGCAGCTTTATCTTACAAAAGCCCATATCTGATTTTCCATTCGGACAGGGCAGAACTGCGGACTTGTCCGCATTTTCTCCCTAAGGTGGTGTCAGCATTTCATCTGAACCAGCCTATTGTAGTGCCTGCGGCTACAAGCGACTTGGAGGACTCCAAGTTGTTGGACGTTGTCAGAGCTTTAAAAATATACATTTCAAGGACAGCTGGAGTCAGGAAATCTGACTCACTGTTTATACTATATGCTCCCAACAAGTTGGGCGCTCCTGCGTCTAAGCAGACTATTGCTCGCTGGATTTGTAGTACGATTCAGCTTGCACATTCTGTGGCAGGCCTGCCACAGCCAAAATCGGTAAAAGCCCACTCCACAAGGAAGGTGGGTTCTTCTTGGGCGGCTGCCCGAGGGGTCTCGGCATTACAACTCTGCCGAGCGGCTACGTGGTCGGGGGAGAACACGTTTGTAAAATTCTACAAATTTGATACCCTGGCTAAGGAGGACCTGGAGTTCTCTCATTCGGTGCTGCAGAGTCATCCGCACTCTCCCGCCCGTTTGGGAGCTTTGGTATAATCCCCATGGTCCTTTCAGGAACCCCAGCATCCACTAGGACGATAGAGAAAATAAGAATTTACTTACCGATAATTCTATTTCTCGGAGTCCGTAGTGGATGCTGGGCGCCCATCCCAAGTGCGGATTATCTGCAATAATTGTACATAGTTATTGTTACCTAATTCGGGTTATTGTTGTAGGGAGCCATCTTTCAGAGGCTCCTCTGTTATCATACTGTTAACTGGGTTTAGATCACAGGTTGTACGGTGTGATTGGTGTGGCTGGTATGAGTCTTACCCGGGATTCATAAATCCTTCCTTATTGTGTACGCTCGTCCGGGCACAGTATCCTAACTGAGGCTTGGAGGAGGGTCATAGGGGGAGGAGCCAGTACACACCACCTGATCGTAAAGCTTTACTTTTTGTGCCCTGTCTCCTGCGGAGCCGCTATTCCCCATGGTCCTTTCAGGAACCCCAGCATCCACTACGGACTCCGAGAAATAGAATTATCGGTAAGTAAATTCTTATTATTCCATTCTGTGCATAGCCCAGGACCTACTTCTACAGTGCGATATCAACAGGCTGTTCGGGGCCGGAGCTGACGTCACACACCCTCCCTGAAAACGCTTGGAAACGCCTGCGTTTTTCCTAACACTCCCAGAAAACAGCCAGTTACCTCCCCCAAACGTCCTCTTCCTGTCAATCAACTTGCGTACTCCTAGCAATCAAAACATTTTGTTGGATTCTTTCGCAGCTTGGCATTGCACGTGAGCATTGCGATCTTTGTGCTGTAACAAAGAGGAGTGATGCAGATAGAAATAGGGAATTTTTAGCAAGGACAGCTTGAGTTCTCATCTGAAGTTATTACTAGAGCAATGGGGATGTTTCATATTGTCTGTTTCTATACTCCTCTCATGGCATAACTTTCCTTGTGGTGCCCTGTACCATAATACATTGCATTATTTTTCATAGCTAATATGTTACATTGTGATTTTGGGAAGTTCCCTCCTTGAATTGATCACTCAGCTTTTGGGGTGTATTCAATTGCAGTCGGAACTGCCGTCTTGACGGGAAAAGACAGCAGTTTCCGACTTTTTTTAGGAAGGAAACTGTTCCGACCTATTCAATCCTTTCTGACAAATCGGCAATTCTGACTTGCCGGAAAACACGTGGATCGGCGAAACGTGTCCGAATCCGACAGGTTTTAACCCCGTTTCCGACAATCTCAATCCGACTTTAAAAAAATCAGATTGTCATTGTCTGGAATGGCCAAATTCTGTCTGAGTTGGCCGCTAATTGAATACTGCATTGTCTGATCCTTTTCGTCGGAAAGGATCTGACAAGCATTGAATACACCCCTTTGTAGGGTTAAATGTGCTATTCTTTTAGCTTTACAGAGGGCTAAGGGGGGTTATTCAGAGTTGTTAGCAACCCAAAAAAGGTAACAATTGGGCAACTCCATGTTATACTGCAGGTGGGGCAGATGTAACATGTGCAGAGATATTTATACTTGGGAGGGTTATATTGTTTCTGTGCATGGAAAATATTGGCTGCTTATTTTTTACTCTGCAATTTAGCTTTCAGTTTGAACACACCCCACCCAAATCTAATCTCTCTGCACATGTTACATCTGCCCCACCTATATCACAGTGCAATATGGTTTTGCCCAATTGCTAACTTTTTTGGATAACCTTTTTTGATAACCTTCTGTTAGATAGCGGCACTGACATGCGGGGCGGACTAGCCCTGTGCTGGGCGTCCCCCCACATGTCAGTGTGAATGATCGCAGCTGTGCTAAATTTAGCACAGCTACGATCAACTTGGAATGACCCCCTATGTACACTTGTCTGCTACTTTTGGGAGATTGACTGACTGGCTTTGAACATTTTAAAGAGTGCCTAAACTAAAGACCAGTGCTCTGCGCTTCTCATTACACAGGAAGCGCAAGGGAAGGATATAATAAGCCATGAATGCTGAGCTCTTTGCTGCAGGCATGAAAGAAACTGGTCATTTATAAAAGTCTGACAATCCAAATATCAGCATTTTAACAGTGTCTGCTTCTCAATTTCAAACCTGATGGTTTCAACCATGTTTGAAGTTGTAAAGCCAACACTGTTAAAATTCTTTAAGTTGCATTAACATTTCTGCATCTCGGGTTCCATCTTACATGGTCTCTGTTTTTGTTGTTGATATTTTGTTTGTTGATCTGGCCACTGCATCCCAGAAGAAACCGTACAAAGGGGAAAACAATGGACACTTCTGTACTGATAAATATACATAAATATTTTTTTCACTGTTTCAATTCAACTGTTGTAAGGGTGGGTACACATCAGGACAGTATCGGCACAATTTGCCATATTGGAATGACAAATCGTGTGTATTGTCTGTTGTGTATGCCCGTTTGTGCGCTACCATGGGTTGCATGCAACATAATCGTTCTGCATGGCCAATCTGAAGATATTGGGGGGTATCCAATTAGAGTGAAATAACATTGGGTGCGATAAACGGCCGTTATTCTCACTTTTTTTCCGATGTTTCACCGATATTTTTTTACAGGCTATCCAATTTGGTCACCTGTAAAATAGTTTTTTAGATAATTTCCCAAAAAAACACAGGTTCAGAGAAACCTGTGTGTTTTCGGTAGCAACAGAAAACGGGGGCTGTTTCCGGGGATTTGGTTTTGCATGCCTGAGGCAGGCGAATTAAATCTCCGATAACCGCGACGACCTGCAGTGTCTCAGTCTCGCTGTAGCAGCAGCAGGCTGGGACTGCAAGGGAGAGTGCTGCGGCCTGGAGGCCAGCACTCGGCCCTGTGACCCCCGGCAGTGCTGCATCGGGAGCTGTCAGTAGCCCGCACCCAGTGCACCAACAGATAATCCCCGATAAGCTGCTGCTCGTGCCGGTTTATAGGAGATAGCCCTGGCCGATATAATTACTCGCGGTAATCTACCGCAAGTAATTGGATATCCCCCATTGTGTGCGACCTGCTGCAGTTTAATGAAGAACAGCAACTAGATCATTCTGTCAGTGAATAAATCATTTGGTGTGTACAGGCAATCTGTGATGGTCTGGGGCAAAGGCTAATCACCCCGATCATCAGCATGATTGCCTATAGTCCTGATGTGTACCTAGCCTTAAGGGCAGTACACACTAGAGAGATGTGTGCTGAGTTTCTGTCACAGACCTCTCAGCACACATTTCTCCCCCCACTCAGCACAGTGTGATGTGTGCTGAGTGGGGTGGGGGGGGGGTGCTTATTTCACCCAGCGGGTGAAATGAGTGATGTGCTAGATTGTGCCAATCTAGTACCAGCGATAGCGACGCGTTGGGCCGCACATCGCTATTGCTAGGGGCATACGCACGGCGAGATCTGTGCTCAACTTCTAAGCAATCTAGTCAGTTTGATTAGATTTTAAGCACGGATCTCTCCATGTGTACCCCCCTTTAGTGGTTATCACTGCAGACTCTCAAATGGGGAAGGGGGGGGGGGCACTTATCTAAAAGTCCCACTTTAATAGTTTATGTATGGGGGATCAGGATGGTTTGGGGCTTTTGGTGGTTTTGGAAAGGGGGAGCAATGCTGAAGCAAGAGCCACAAAGTATTTTTGATTATGGTTAGAAAAATAAAAATATACAAATGTTTGCTTTTAGTTCACTTACTTGCAATTTAAAAAATAAAATAAAAAATATCACACTTTTGACTATTTTGGGTTGATTACTTTGGCTGTGTGCGGAGAAATAAGCGAACTAATGCTATTTTCTGGAAAGCCAAATTTCTGTGTGAGTTCTGTTCAGTTATGGTTATTGATATTGGAATGTGACCAGCCCAAAAAGTCCCAGAATAAGCTTCGCAGGAAAATAGTAACTAATAGAGTTTTAATAAGAAATTAGGAAAGACATGCTCATGCTCAGCAGGTACTTAAATGCTAAGAGAAAAAGAAAAAAATGAGGATGGTTGCTAAACACTACTATAAAATATACAAATATCAGATCTAAAATGTAATGTTTTTCATACACACAATTATAAAAATGCTGGCTGTCTCCATACATACTGTACAATGATGAAGAATTGTCATAAACTAATATGCTTGCTAGGTATTCTATCAGTCTGTCTATATATCTATCTCTCTATATAAATTATATAGAGAGAGAACCCCCGGAGGTAGTGAGCTGAAATTAAGTTCTCATGCCTGTCGGCAGCAACATTTGAATAGCTACCGGCGGGCGGGTGCACGGACCTGCGATAAGTATGGAATCTTGACCTAAGAATAACATTGTAGCCACTCTGATAACTGCATTAAGTGTGAGGAAATTGGAGACTCTTTCTAAAGCTGGGTACACACTGGTCGATATATCGGCCAATATATAAAGAACGGCCAATATATATTGTGATGTCTGTGACCGACGTTATTGACAGACATGTATCAGGCTATTTAGCAAAGCTGATGGCCGATATATCTTCACCTGTATCAGCACATCTGACTTTGTGTACAGGAGGTCCGCCAACCGCCCATACACTTGCTGCAGGAGGGCTGACATCACAGCTGGGCGGACAAATCCAAATGATCACTTTGAGCGGCTGATCGGTAAGTGTGTATACTTACCTGGATCGGCTACTCAGTCTCCGCGATTGCGGTTCCACCGACGTGGTAGTCAGGTAGATTGTAGTAAATATTAGAAACGTAACTTATCATAGTAATCCCAAAATGGAAGTTTGGAGATACAATGTAATTATTGGGATTTCTTTTTTTTCCAGACAAATTCAGAGCAAACATTTCTGTATGATGTCAGGGAAGCTTATTTTAATGTATTTGCATAAAATATATAAATTACTTTAGGAGTTGGAAAAAAAATAGATGCAGTAAACGCCCAGTTGTTTGCCAGACTAATACAAAAACGGCAAAACATGATTAAAAAGTGGTAGGTAAGAACTAGGTTTCAAACAGTGATTTGTTTCACACCCATTATCTTTTAACAGCAGTTTGTGAAGAGCTTCCAATTTCCGCTTTCCTTATTACGATCACACTCCTTCTACTGTTTGAATGAGCCTTCGGCTTACTGCCTGGGAGGAAATATCAATTTTTAATGATAAAGAACATATTTGACAATGCAGTAAAATACTAGTAGTTATGGACCTGGCATCTACTGAGTTAACCTCAGCTGGCTGCTTCCGCTCACTACATCTCTCCCTCCTACTCTCCACCCTTCTCCCATCCTGATCCCCACCCCATTACTTATAGGCCCTACACACTGGCCGATATTCTGAAAGATATGAACGATCTCGTTCATAAATGAACGAGAACTCGTTCATATCTTTCAGTGTGGAGACTCCAGCGATGAACGATGCGCGGCCCCGCGCTCGTTCATCGCTGATCTCCCGTCGGCTGTGCATGCAGGCCAATATGGACGATCTCGTCCATATTTGCCTGCACTTCAATGCAGCCGGGTGACGGGGGGAGTGAAGAAACTTCACTCCCCCCGTCACTGCCCCCCCGCCGCCGGGTTGCTCGTCGGCCGTATCGGCCGTCGGGCACCTCGGCGGCGCATCGCCGAGTGTGTAGGGCCCTTACAGTATCCAGTATCCTCATCTGGTCCCTGTTCTCTTCTCTGCCGGCATGCATGTCGCACCTAATATGTACTGCACACAGAGTGGGAACTGGGGAACGCACATACCACAGCCGCAATTAGGTCATCACACAAATGTGCATGATGACAGAATTTAAATGAGGCTCCAATTTTATAAATCATTTTTTTGGTGGTGGATGTAAAATAATATTGGTTACATTTTCCAATTTGCCTTTAATGTAACAGCTCTTTATGGCTCTAAATAGTGGAAAAATCCTATAAATATAAGGATCATGATTCCAAACCCAGGAGTTGCACAGTGGAGTGGTACATACGCTGCTACATTTAAGAAGGGTTATTGTCTGTACTTTGTATCCACCCTCTTGTGTAATTGTGTTGTGATTCTGAAACAGCTTTTTGATCTATTCTATAATTGATTGAAGCTTTACTAAACAAGTCTTTGTTGTGTCCGTGCTCCTGCTTTATTTCTTAATTATTTGTTACTGTCCGCTGATTCAGACCATTGATGTGCAGATGCTGGCGATACATATAATTTTAAACATTGTAATGAAGCCTAAGCTCGGGATGTGATGTTCAGAAGACTTGGAAAAGAGATTTTTGAGTGGCAGCATTTTATTGTCCTGTCTGCAGATGGGGATTTCTTTTCGGTCACTTAATGCCGTCGCCCATCACTAAATAAGTGCTTTGCTCCGTATAACAAATTTATTGAATAGACAGAAATTGATTTTTCAGAGAAAAATTCAGCAAATTGCGATCCTAAGAAATAGATATATTTGACTGGGATTTTGCTTCAGTGATCACATTGAAGACTTCAGCTGTGATCTTCTATGCTAAATTGTAGACAAACTGTAATAGGACAGATTTGCTGGCATTTGCTGGTATCTATTTCTGAAGGCGGTAGAAACAGATAATAACAAAAAACTTGGCATAGAAAATTATAGGATGCTGTGAAAATGCTCAATGGATGGTTTAATTATAGACATTAAGTAGAGATTCTGAACTTGTTAATCATTATCAAAGGAAAAAGATTTAAAGTCAAGTCAATATACTGAGGCAGTTTAGACTCATTCTGGCTTAATCCTTTTCAGTGCTCTTGCAGGAAAGATGTAAAAAGTAACCAACAGGTGATTCTTTTTATTCATTCATTTTGTTCTGTGCTTTAAAACATTTTTCACTTTTTTGGGACTTTAGTTTTGTGAACTGCTGCACCTAGACTATTTTACTGGTTATGGGCCCTACACACTGGAAGATAACACTGAACGATATGAACGTTCTCGTTCATTGATGAACGAGAACTCGTTCATATCGTTCAGTGTGTAGGCACCAACGATGAACGATGCGTGGCCCCGCGCTCGTTCATCGTTGGTGCCCCATCGCTTATACATGCAGGCCAATATGGACAATCTCGTCCATATTAGCGTGCAGTGCTATGGAGCCGGGTGACGGGGGAGTGAGGAAACTTCATCAAGGTATCTTTATGGTGAAGTAATTATCAGACACAGCGTACCCCGACTCACACTCAACGATGTATGGCAATTCCTATCAAGGTATCTTTACATGATTGGCAACAGTTTCGTTCCTCAGAGACCTTTCCGGGGAAATGGCTTGTACTCTGTTTGTCATAAAAACACAAAAAAAACAACCAATGTGTAGTATAGTTTAAATACCAACAAAATGTTGTTATTCCAGGTAACAAACTGAGGCGTACCCCACTCACACAGGTGGGAGTAAATATGTGCGCATCAAGGTATCTTTAAACACTGTCGTCCGATGATATAACCGTCCTCCACCCAAGTGCAAAGCGAAAGTGATCCTTATATAAATGGCTTACAAGAAAGGAGGCGTACCCCAAAACTCACAGGAAAGATATAGGTAGTAGACACATCAAGGTATCTTTGAGTTGCAATGATAACCACACATAGCGTACCCCGACTCACACTCAGAGATTGAAGGCTGTTCCTATCAAGGTATCTTTCGCCAGTTAGCATGGTTTCCCTTCCACAGGTCCCCTTCCAGGGAAGTTAAAGGCATCCAAAATTTATCACAAAAATATATTTATTGGATTGTGCAAAATCCTTACAAAAAATATAACAATACAGTATTTTAGATTTAGTATAGTTAACACTTTTGTGCCTAATTTTTCTTTTAGCCAAATTCAGTCATGCGGGTAGTAATATGATAGAGCATTCACATTTTTAATAAGATAAACGCTTATGAGACTGAAATTAATTGAATTTTGCTAACTAGCAAAAATTTAGATTTTCCTAGAAAATAGGAAAATTCTTGTAATGTTCATATTGTTGTATTATACTCATTTGATGGTTTCTTTAATCATGCTCAGGTGAGCTAATCTATTGTGCTGGGTCAGTATTTATACCTCCGGTTTCCACAGACAGAAATCCAAAAAACATGACCTAATTTTTTTTCTTTGAAAATTACAAGGAGAAAGTTAAATATTATCATTTGTATTTGCACCACAGTAAAATTTATTTCTCTGACGTCCTAGTGGATGCTGGGAACTCCGTAAGGACCATGGGGAATAGACGGGCTCCACAGGAGACTGGGCACTCTTTTTAAAGAAAGATTAGGTACTATATCTGGTGTACACTGGCTCCTCCCTCTATGCCCCTCCTCCAGACCTCAGTTAGAATCTGTGCCCGGCTCGAGCTGGTTGCACACTTGGGGCTCTCCTGAGCCTCTAGTAAAGAAAGTATTTATTAGGTTTTTTATTTTCAGTGATATCTGCTGGCAACAGACTCACTGCTACGAGGGACTTAGGGGAGAGAAGCGAACCTACCTGCTTGCAGCTAGCTTGGGCTTCTAGGCTACTGGACACCATTAGCTCCAGAGGGATCAAACACAGGCCCAGCCTCGGTCGTCCGGTCCTGGAGCCGCGCCGCCGTCCCCCTTGCAGAGCCAGAAGCAAGAAGACATCCTGGAAATCGCGGCTGAAGACTCCGGTCTTCATTAAGGTAGCGCACAGCACTGCAGCTGTGCGCCATTGCTCCCTATGCACACCACATACTCCGGTCACTGATGGGTGTAGGGCGCTGGGGGCCGCCCTGGGCTGCAATTAGAGTACCTTAAATTGGCAAAACAACACATAATACAGTCTAATAAACTATATATGTGTAAAAATCCCCTGCCATAATATTAATAAAAGAGCGGGAGAAGCCCGCCGAAAAAGGGGCGGGGCTATCTCCCCCACCATACTGGCGCCATTTCCTCTTCACAGCTCCGCTGGAAGACAGCTCCCCAGGCTCTCCCCTGCAGTTTCCAGGCTCAAAGGGTAAAAAAGGGAGGGGGGCACTAAATTTTGGCGCAAAACTGTATTGTATAGCTGCTATAGGGAAAATCACTTTCTGTAATAGTGTAAATCCCTGTTTATATAGCGCTGTGGTGTGTGCTGGCATACTCTCTCTGTCTTCCCAAAGGACTTTGTGGGGTCCTGTCCTCAGTCAGAGCATTCCCTGTGTGTGTGCGGTGTGTCGGTACGGCTGTGTCGACATGTTTGATGAGGAGGCTTATGTGGAGGCGGAGCAGGTGCCGATAAATGTGATGTCACCCCCTGCGGGGTCGACACCAGAGTGGATGGATATGTGGAAGGTATTAACCAACAGTGTCAACTCCTTACATAAAAGGCTGGATGACGTAACAGCTGTGGGACAGCCGGCTTCTCAGCCAGTGCCTGCCCAGGCGTCTCAAAGGCCATCAGGGGCTCAAAAATGCCCGCTACCTCAGATGGCAGACACAGATGTCGACACGGAGTCTGACTTCAGTGTCGACGAGGATGAGACATATACACAATCCACAAGGGGCATCCGTTGCATGATTACGGCAATAAATAATGTGTTGCACATTTCTGACATTAACCCAGGTACCACTAAAAAGGGTATTATGTTTGGGGAGAAAAAGCAACCAGTGGTTTTTCCCCCATCAGATGAGTTGAATGAAGTGTGTGAAGAAGTGTGGGCTTCCCCCGATAAGAAACTAGTGATTTCTAAAAAGTTACTGATGGCGTACCCTTTCCCGCCAGAGGACACGTTACGCTGGGAGACATCCCCGAGGGTGGATAAAGCGCTCACACGCTTGTCAAAAAAGGTGGCGCTGCCGTCTCAGGATACGGCCGCCTTAAAGGAGCCTGCGGATAGAAAGCAGGAGGCTATCCTGAAGTCTGTATATACACACTCGGGTACTATACTGAGACCTGCTATTGCTTCAGCATGGATGTGCAGTGCTGCAGCAGCGTGGTCTGATTCCCTGTCTGATAACATTGATTCCCTTGACAGGGACACTATATTGCTAACCATAGAGCATATTAAAGACGTAGTCTTATCTATGAGAGATGCACAGAGGGATATTTGCCGGCTGGCATCTAGAATAAATGCAATCTCCATCTCTGCCAGGAGAGTATTATGGACTCGGCAGTGGACAGGTGATGCGGATTCTAAAAGGCACAAGGAGGTTTTGCCTTACAAGGGGGAGGAATTGTTTGGGGATGGTCTCTCGGACCTCGTTTCCACAGCAACAGCTAGGAAGTCGACATTTTTACCTCAGGTTCCCTCACAGCCTAAGAAAGCACCGTATTTTCTCTGACGTCCTAGTGGATGCTGGGACTCCGTAAGGACCATGGGGAATAGCGGCTCCGCAGGAGACAGGGCACAAGAATAAAAGCTTTAGGATCAGGTGGTGTGCACTGGCTCCTCCCCCTATGACCCTCCTCCAAGCCTCAGTTAGATTTTTGTGCCCGAACGAGAAGGGTGCAGGCTAGGTGGCTCTCCTGAGCTGCTTAGAATAAAAGTTTAGTTTAGGTTTTTTATTTTCAGTGAGTCCTGCTGGCAACAGGCTCACTGCATCGTGGGACTAAGGGGAGAAGAAACGGACTCACCTGCGTGCAGAGTGGATCGGGTTTCTTAGGCTACTGGACATTAGCTCCAGAGGGACGATCACAGGTTCAGCCTGGATGGGTCCCGGAGCCGCGCCGCCGGCCCCCTTACAGAGCCAGAAGAGCGAAGAGGTCCGGTGAAATCGGCGGCAGAAGACGATCCTGTCTTCAGACTAAGGTAGCGCACAGCACCGCAGCTGTGCGCCATTGCTCTCAGCACACTTCACACTCCGGTCACTGAGGGTGCAGGGCGCTGGGGGGGAGCGCCCTGAGACGCAATATAACAGATGATACCTTAGGTGGCAAAAGAATACATCACATATAGCTCTGGGGCTATATGGATGTATTTTAACCCCTGCCATTATTACAGAAAAGAGCGGGAGATAAGGACGTCGTGAAGGGACGGAGCCTATCTCCTCAGCACACAAGCGCCATTTTCCCTCACAGCTCCGCTGGAAGGACGGCTCCCTGACTCTCCCCTGCAGACTTGCTACAGAATCAGGGTAAAAAAGAGAAGTGGGGGCACTATTGGCAGCTAAAAATTATATAAACAGCAGCTATAAGGGAATAACACTTATATAAGGTTATCCCTGTATATATATATATATATATAGCGCTTGGTGTGTGCTGGCAGACTCTCCCTCTGTCTCTCCAAAGGGCTTGTGGGGTCCTGTCCTCTATCAGAGCATTCCCGGTGTGTGTGCTGTGTGTCGGTACGTGTGTGTCGACATGTATGAGGAGGAAAATGATGTGGAGGCGGAGCAATTGCCTGGGTTAGTGATGTCACCCCCTAGGGTGTCGACACCTGACTGGATGATCGTATTTAAAGAATTAAGTGATAATGTCAGCACTTTGCAAAAAACGGTTGATGACATGAGACAGCCGGCAAATCAATTAGTGCCTGTCCAGGCGTCTCAGACACCGTCAGGGGCCCTAAAACGCCCGTTACCTCAGTGGGTCGACACAGACACAGATACTGAGTCTAGTGTCGACGGTGAGGAGACAAACGTAATGTCCAGTAGGGCCACACGTTACATGATCACGGCAATGAAGGAGGCATTGAACATTTCTGACACTACAAGTACCACAAAGAAGGGTATTATGTGGGGTGTGAAAAAACTACCAATAGTTTTCCCTGAGTCAGATGAATTAAATGAGGTGTGTGATAAAGCGTGGGTTTCCCCCGACAAAAAACTGCTAATTTCTAAAAAATTATTGGCACTGTATCCTTTCCCGTCAGAGGTTAGGACGCGTTGGGAAACACCCCCTAGGGTAGATAAGGCGCTCACACGTTTATCTAAACAAGTAGCGTTACCGTCTCCTGATACGGCCACCCTCAAGGAACCAGCAGATAGAAGGCTGGAAAATATTCTTAAAAGTATATACACACATACTGGTGTTATACTGCGACCAGCAATCGCTTCAGCCTGGATGTGCAGTGCTGGAGTCGCGTGGTCGGATTCCCTGACTGAAAATATTGATACCCTGGATAGGGACAATATACTGTTAACTATAGAGCATTTGAAGGATGCATTACTATATATGCGTGATGCACAGAGGGATATCTGCACCCTGGCATCAAGAGTAAGTGCTATGTCCATTTCTGCCAGAAGAGCGTTATGGACGCGACAGTGGTCAGGCGATGCGGATTCAAAACGACATATGGAAGTATTGCCGTATAAAGGGGAGGAGTTATTTGGGGCTGGTCTATCGGACCTGGTGGTCACGGCAACGGCTGGAAAATCCACCTTTTTACCCCAGGTCACTTCACATCAGCAGAAAAAGACACCGTCTTTTCAAACTCAGTCCTTTCGTTCCCATAAGTACAAGCGAGCTAAAGGCCATTCCTTCCTGCCCCGGGGCAGAGGAAGGGGAAAAAGACTGCACCATGCAGCCGCTTCCCAAGAGCAGAAGCCCTCCCCTGCTTCTGCCAAGTCTTCAGCATGACGCTGGGGCTTTACAAGCAGACTCAGACATGGTGGGGGCCCGTCTCAAGAATTTCAACGCGCAGTGGGCTCACTCGCAAGTGGACCCCTGGATTCTACAGGTAGTATCGCAGGGGTACAAACTGGAATTCGAGGCGTTTCCCCCTCGCCAGTTCCTGAAGTCTGCTCTACCAAAGTCTCCCTCCGACAGGGAGGCAGTTTTGGAAGCCATTCACAAGCTGTATTCCCAGCAGGTGATAATCAAGGTACCCCTCCTACAACAGGGAAAGGGGTATTATTCCACGCTGTTTGTGGTACTGAAGCCGGACGGCTCGGTGAGACCAATTTTAAATCTGAAATCCTTGAACACTTACATAAAGAGGTTCAAATTCAAGATGGAATCACTCAGAGCGGTGATAGCAAACCTGGAAGAAGGGGACTATATGGTGTCTCTGGACATCAAGGATGCTTATCTCCACGTCCCAATCTACCCGTCTCACCAAGGGTACCTCAGGTTTGTGGTACAAAACTGTCATTATCAGTTTCAGACGCTACCGTTTGGGTTGTCCACGGCACCTCGGGTCTTTACCAAGGTAATGGCCGAAATGATGAGTCTTCTTCGAAGAAAAGGCATCTTAATTATCCCTTACTTGGACGATCTCCTGATAAGGGCAAGGTCCAGGGAACAGTTAGAAGTCGGAGTAGCACTATCTCAGGTAGTGTTACGTCAGCACGGGTGGATCCTAAATATTCCAAAATCGCAGCTGATTCCTACGACACGTCTACTGTTCCTAGGAATGATTCTGGACACAGTCCAGAAAAAGGTGTTTCTCCCGGAGGAGAAGGCCAGGGAGTTATCCGAGCTAGTCAGGAACCTCCTAAAACCAGGCCAGGTGTCAGTGCATCAGTGCACGAGGGTCCTGGGAAAAATGGTGGCTTCTTACGAAGCGATTCCATTCGGAAGATTCCATGCAAGAACTTTTCAGTGGGATCTGCTGGACAAATGGTCCGGATCGCATCTTCAGATGCATCAGCGGATAACCCTGTCGCCAAGGACAAGGGTGTCTCTTCTGTGGTGGCTGCAGAGTGCTCATCTACTAGAGGGCCGCAGATTTGGCATTCAGGATTGGATCCTGGTGACCACGGATGCAAGCCTGAGAGGCTGGGGAGCAGTCACACAGGGAAGAAATTTCCAGGGCTTGTGGTCAAGCATGGAAGCATCTCTTCATATAAACATTCTGGAACTAAGGGCCATTTACAATGCCCTAAGTCAAGCGAAACCCCTGCTTCAGGGTCAGGCGGTATTGATCCAATCGGACAACATCACGTCAGTCGCCCACGTAAACAGACAGGGCGGCACGAGAAGCAGGAGGGCAATGGCAGAAGCTGCAAGGATTCTTCGCTGGGTGGAAAATCATGTGATAGCACTGTCAGCAGTGTTCATTCCGGGAGTGGACAACTGGGAAGCAGACTTCCTCAGCAGACACGACCTCCACCCGGGAGAGTGGGGACTTCACCCAGAAGTCTTCCACCTGATAGTAAACCGTTGGGAAGAACCAAAGGTGGACATGATGGCGTCCCGTCTAAACAAAAAACTAGACAGATATTGCGCCAGGTCAAGGGACCCTCAGGCAATAGCGGTGGACGCCCTGGTAACGCCGTGGGTGTACCAGTCAGTGTATGTGTTCCCTCCTCTGCCTCTCATACCAAAGGTACTGAGAATCATAAGAAGGAGAGGAGTAAGAACTATACTCGTGGCTCCGGATTGGCCAAGAAGGACTTGGTACCCGGAACTTCAAGAGATGCTCACGGAAGAACCGTGGCCTCTACCTCTGAGAAAGGACCTGCTCCAGCAGGGGCCTTGTCTGTTCCAAGACTTACCGTGGCTGCGTTTGACGGCATGGCGGTTGAACGCCGGATCCTGAGGGAAAAAGGCATTCCAGATGAAGTCATCCCTACCCTGGTCAAGGCCAGGAAGGACGTAACCGCAAAACATTATCACCGCATTTGGCGAAAATATGTTGCGTGATGTGAGGCCAAGAAGGCCCCTACAGAGGAATTTCAACTGGGTCGTTTCCTCCATTTCCTGCAAACAGGACTATCTATGGGCCTAAAATTAGGGTCCATTAAGGTTCAAATTTCGGCCCTGTCGATTTTCTTCCAGAAAGAACTGGCTTCAATGCCTGAAGTTCAGACATTTGTAAAAGGGGTACTGCATATACAGCCTCCTTTTGTGCCTCCAGTGGCACCTTGGGATCTCAATGTTGTGTTGAGTTTTCTAAAGTCACATTGGTTCGAACCACTCACCACTGTGGACTTCAAATATCTCACATGGAAGGTGACGATGCTGTTAGCCCTGGCTTCAGCCAGGCGTGTGTCAGAATTGGCGGCTTTATCATATAAAAGTCCTTACTTAATTTTTCATTCTGACAGGGCAGAATTGAGGACTCGTCCTCAATTTCTACCTAAGGTGGTTTCTGCATTTCACATGAACCAACCTATTGTGGTACCTGCGGCTACTAGGGACTTGGAGGACTCCAAGTTGCTTGACGTTGTCAGGGCCCTGAAAATATATGTTTCCAGGACGGCTGGAGTCAGAAAATCTGACTCGCTGTTTATCCTGTATGCACCCAACAAGCTGGGTGCTCCTGCTTCTAAGCAGACGATTGCTCGTTGGATTTGTAGTACAATTCAGCTTGCACATTCTGTGGCGGGCCTGCCACAGCCAAAATCGGTAAAAGCCCATTCCACAAGGAAAGTGGGCTCATCTTGGGCGGCTGCCCGAGGGGTCTCGGCTTTACAACTTTGCCGAGCAGCTACTTGGTCAGGGGCAAACACGTTTGCTAAATTCTACAAATTTGATACCCTGGCTGAGGAGGACCTGGAGTTCTCTCATTCAGTGCTGCAGAGTCATCCGCACTCTCCCGCCCGTTTGGGAGCTTTGGTATAATCCCCATGGTCCTTACAAAGTCCCAGCATCCACTAGGACGTCAGAGAAAATAAGATTTTACTTACCGATAAATCTATTTCTCGTAGTCCGTAGTGGATGCTGGGCGCCCATCCCAAGTGCGGATTGTCTGCAATACTTGTATATAGTTATTGTTACAAAAATTCGGGTTATTATTGTTGTGAGCCATCTTTTCAGAGGCTCCTTTTCGTTTTATCATACTGTTAACTGGGTTCAGATCACAAGTTGTACGGTGTGATTGGTGTGGCTGGTATGAGTCTTACCCGGGATTCAATATCCTTCCTTATTATGTACGCTCGTCCGGGCACAGTATCCTAACTGAGGCTTGGAGGAGGGTCATAGGGGGAGGAGCCAGTGCACACCACCTGATCCTAAAGCTTTTATTCTTGTGCCCTGTCTCCTGCGGAGCCGCTATTCCCCATGGTCCTTACGGAGTCCCAGCATCCACTACGGACTACGAGAAATAGATTTATCGGTAAGTAAAATCTTATTATCAGGTACAGTCCTTTCGGCCCCAGAAAGGCAAGCGGGTTAAAGGCGCGTCCTTTCTGCCCAGAAGCAGGGGTAGAGGGATAAAGCTGCACCATACAGCCAGTTCCCAAGAACAAAAATCCTCCCCTGCTTCCACTAAATCCACAGCATGATGCTGGGGCTCCACTGGTGGAGCCAGGTGCGGTGGGGGCCCGTCTCCGGAACTTCAGCGACCGGTGGGTTCGCTCACAGGTGGATCCCTGGGTTCTACAAGTGGTATCTCAGGGATACAAGCTGGAATTCGAGACGTCTTCCCCTCGCCGTTACCTCAAATCAGCCTTGCCAGCCACTCCCCCGGACAGGGAGGTAGTGCTGGCGGCAATTCACAAGCTGTACCTCCAGCAGGTGATAATAAAGGTTCCCCTCCTTCAACAGGGACGGGGTTACTATTCCACAATGTTTGTGGTACCGAAACCAGACGGTTCGGTGAGACCCATTCTAAATTTGAAATCCTTGAACACTTATATAAGGAGGTTCAAGTTCAAAATGGAATCGCTCAGGGCGGTTATTGCAAGCCTAGAAGAAGGGGATTACATGGTATCACTGGACATCAAGGGTGCTTACCTGCATGTCCCCATTTACCCACCTCACCAGGAGTACCTCCGTTTTCTGGTACAAGACTGCCATTACCAATTCCAGACGTTGCCGTTTGGTCTGTCCACGGCACCGAGGGTATTTACCAAAGTAATGGCCGAAATGATGATACTCCTTCGAAAGAAGGGAGTTATAATTATCCCATACTTGGACGATCTCCTTATAAAGGCGAGGTCCAGGGAGCAGTTGTTGGTCGGGGTTGCACTATCTCAGGAAGTGCTACAACAGCACGGCTGGATTCTGAATATTCCAAAGTCGCAGCTGGTTCCTACGACGCGTCTGCTATTCCTGGGTATGATTCTGGACACAGAACAGAAGAAGGTGTTTCTCCCGGAGGAGAAGGCCAAGGAGTTGGCATCTCTGGTCAGAGACCCCCTGAAACCAAAACAGGTGTCGGTGCATCACTGCACGCGAGTCCTGGGAAAGATGGTAGCTTCTTCCGAGGCAATTCCATTCGGCAGGTTCCATGCAAGGATCTTTCAGTGGGATCTGTTAGACAAGTGGTCCGGATCGCATCTTCAGATGCATCGGCTTATCACCCTGTCCCCGAGGGCCAGGGTGTCTCTGCTGTGGTGGCTGCAGAGTGCTTATCTTCTAGAGGGCCGCAGATTCGGCATACAGGACTGGGTCCTGGTGACCACGGAAGGAAGCCTCCGAGGTTGGGGGGCAGTCACTCAGGGAAGAAACTTCCAAGGACAATGGTCGAGTCAGGAGGCTTCCCTACACATAAATATTCTGGAACTAAGGGCCATTTACAATGCCCTAAGTCAGGCAAGACCCCTGCTTCAAAACCAGCCGGTGCTGATTCAGTCAGACAACATCACGGCGGTCACCCATGTAAACCGACAGGGCGGCACAAGAAGCAGGATGGCGATGGCAGAAGCCACAAGGATTCTCCGATGGGCGGAAAATAACGTGATAGCACTGTCAGCAGTGTTTATTCCGGGAGTGGACAACTGGGAAGCAGACTTCCTCAGCAGGCACGACCTCCACCCGGGAGAGTGGGGACTTCATCCAGAAGTCTTCCAACTGATTGTAAACCGTTGGGAAAGGCCACAGGTGGACATGATGGCGTCCCGCCTAAACAAAAAGCTAAAAAGATATTGCGCCAGGTCAAGGGACCCTCAGGCAATAGCTGTGGACGCTCTAGTGACACCGTGGGTGTACCGGTCGGTTTATGTGTTCCCTACTCTTCCTCTCATACCAAAGGTGCTGAGGATAATAAGAAAGAGAGGAGTAAGAACTATACTCATTGTTCTGGATTGGCCAAGAAGGACTTGGTACCCGGAACTGCAAGAAATGATCTCAGAGGACCCTTGGCCTCTGCCTCTCAGACAGGACCTGCTACAGCAGGGGCCCTGTCTGTTCCAAGACTTACCGCGGCTGCGTTTGACGGCATGGCGGTTGAACGCCGGATCTTGATGGAAATGGGCATTCCGGTTGAAGTCATTCCTACGCTGATAAAAGCTAGGAAAGATGTGACAGCAAAGCATTATCACCGCATATGGCGAAAATATGTTGCTTGGTGTGAGGCTATGAAGGCCCCCACAGAAGAATTTCAGCTGGGTCGTTTTCTGCACTACCTACAGTCAGGAGTGACTATGAGCCTAAAATTGGGTTCCATTAAAGTACAGATTTCGGCCCTGTGTATTTTCTTTCAAAAAGAACTAGCTTTACTGCCTGAAGTTCAGACGTTTGTTAAGGGAGTGCTGCACATTCAGCCCCCTTTTGTGCCCCCGGTGGCTCCTTGGGATCTCAACGTTGTGTTGGATTTCCTAAAATCACATTGGTTTGAGCCACTTCAGACCGTGGAATTAAAATATCTCACGTGGAAAATGGTCATGCTTTTGGCCTTGGCTTCGGCTAGGCGGGTGTCAGAATTGGCGGCTTTGTCCTGTAAAAGCCCCTATCTGATCTTCCATATGGACAGAGCAGAATTGAGGACGCGTCCCCAATTCCTCCCTAAGTTGGTATCAGCGTTTCATTTGAACCAACCTATTGTGGTGCCTGCGGCTACTCGGGACTTGGAGGCCTCCAAGTTGCTGGACGTAGTCCGGGCCCTGAAAATCTATGTTTCCAGGACGGCTAGAGTCAGAAAGACTGACTCGCTGTTTATCCTGCATGCACCCAACAAGCTGGGTGCTCCTGCTTCTAAGCAGACTATTGCTCGCTGGATCTGCTCCACGATTCAACTTGTACATTCTGCGGCTGGACTGCCGCATCCTAAATCAGTAAAGGCCCGTTCCACGAGGAAGGTGGGCTCTACTTGGGCGGCTGCCCGAGGGGTCTCGGCTTTACAACTTTGCCGAGCTGCTACCTGGTCGGGATCAAACACGTTTGCAAAATTCTTCAAGTTTGAAAACCTGGCTGGGGAGGACCTTAAGTTTGCTCATTCGGTGCTGCAGAGTCATCCGCACTCTCCCGCCCGTTTGGGAGCTTTGGTATAATCCCCATGGTCCTTTCGGAGTTCCCAGCATCCACTAGGACGTCAGAGAAAATAAGAATTTACTCACCGGTAATTCTATTTCTCGTAGTCCGTAGTAGATGCTGGGCGCCCATCCCAAGTGCGGATTGTCTGCAATACTTGTATATAGTTATTGCCTAACTAAAGGGTTATTGTTCTGAGCCATCTGTTCAGTGAGGCTCAGTTGTTATTCATACTGTTAACTGGGTATAGTTATCACGAGTTGTACGGTGTGATTGGTGTGGCTGGTATGAGTCTTACCCTGGATTCCAAATCCTTTCCTAGTAATGTCAGCTCTTCCGGGCACAGTTTCTCTAACTGAGGTCTGGAGGAGGGGCATAGAGGGAGGAGCCAGTGCACACCAGATATAGTACCTAATCTTTAAAGAGTGCCCAGTCTCCTGCGGAGCCCGTCTATTCCCCATGGTCCTTATGGAGTTCCCAGCATCCACTACGGACTACAAGAAATAGAATTACCGGTGAGTAAATTCTTATTATTTGTTTTAAGTGCAATATAAGAGAATGTTTAACTTTAATATTTACACCAGCGCATGTTGTACATTTACAGCATGTTCCACTTATTGGTCACAGATCGCAAACAAGATACATGTATAATGTTTGTTTCTGGTTTTTCTTTTACAGCTATATGATGATGATTGATGGAAAACATGAAGTGTTCATGATAGACAGAGATAACTCGGTATTTCATGTATCTAATCTTGAATTCCCATTTCGAAAAGACCTCAGAGTCCATTTGACCAACACTCTTCTAGATGGAGTAAGTCAATGCGCTGTTAATATGCTATAATCTTTTCAGGACTTTAATCTGCAAAAATATTTGAAAAAACTGGGATGTTTTGTCTCTGACTGCATTCTATCAACTTTTCAGTCCTGTGTGTGCCTAATTACACATTGACATTCTACACACCCAGTAATGCTCCACATCCATCTTTTTATATGTTTGTCTATGCAGGTAGAACAATTCAGCAACAGCAGGCTTATAATGTGCACAAATTGTTTAAGCGTACTTAATACAGGAATTAATTGCATACAAAATGCAAGTACTAACTAGACTTTTATTTTTATTATTAATAGTTATTTCTCTTATGTCCTAGAGGATACTGGGGTTCCATTTAGTACCATGTAGTATAGACAGGTCCACTAGGAGCCATGGGCACTTTAAGAATTTGATAGTGTGGGCTGTCACCTCCCTCTATGCCCCTCCTACCAGACTCAGTTTAGAAAATGTCCCCGGAGGAGCCGGTCACGCTTATGGAAGCTCCTGCCTGAAGAGTTTTCTGCATTTATTTTATGTGTTTATTTTCAGGCAGGGCTGGTTGGCACCAGTCTGCTTGCTTTGTGGGACTTAGGGAGGGAACGGCCCAACCTCTTGAAGGGTTAATGGTCCCGTCCCCCGCTAACAGGACACTGAGCTCCTGAGGGGACTATTCGCAAGCTCCACCACGGCGAGCGTACATTCCCGTAGCACGCCGCCACCCCTAACAGAGCCAGAAGAATGAAGAGTGGTTAATACTAAGCCAGCGTCCCAACTAGCGGGTCGCCGGACATTATGGCTGAATGAGGGTACGGAGACGCACGGCTTCTAACCGGGGCGGAATGCGTCTCCAGACACAGTACACAGCTGCGTCTCAGTACACTGTACACAGTACCCACACTGGAGAAAATAGCCTTAAAACGGTTTTCTCTCCAATTTAAGCACCAGATTATCTCAGCCAGTATTAAAAAAAAAAAAGCGGGAAGACCGCGCGCCATTGAAGGGGCGGGGCCTTCACTATAAGAGGATCCAGCAGCTCACCAGAGCCATTTTCCCTCTGCAGTGGACACAGACACTGACTGACAGGGACGCGCAGCTCCTCTGGAGAGACTCCAGATTACCTCAGCTGTACCAGGGGGTCATAGCAGGGTGGGAGCAATTCTTATTATACTTAGTCCCCTATCAGGGTACTTAGTCTGCAACCCGGCTAAGCTTGTCATTAGCGATAAGGGTACAGTGGGGGCTGGCTCCAAATAACTCTGTGTCTCCCTGAAGGGCTCTTTGTGGGTTAAATGTGCTGTCACAATTGTGCTGTGACCTTTCCTGTGGGTGTGTGCTGTCACATTTATATTGTCAGGCAAAGAGTGTGTTTCTTGTACAGCGGAGTGTTCCTCTTCACCAGGGTGCTCACTGCTGGGTAATCTGGGCAGTGCACCTTCCCAGAATATCGGGGCTGATCTGGATTGGGTTTCTTCCATTAAGGGAATGATCTCAAATATTTCTACAAAGCTATCCCGCAATGAGAAAGAGACGCAATACATAAGACAGACTGTCGATGAGTTTATGAATAGTGACTCCGTCCCCAAACCAGCATCTCTATCCCCTCCCATTTGTCCACAAAAATGATCTCTGGCCCATATCCTGCAGTCGGACTCTGACAGGTTAGACATGGAGGATGGTGAGGAGGATTTGGAGGGGGGGGGGGGGGGGGGATGCTACTCTGTCACAGGGAATAGAGGCTCTTATAGAGGCTATCTGAGATGTTCTGCAAATTCCTGATAAGGTGTCAGAGGAGTGTGTGGAATCTTATTTTAATGTAAAAAAGTCCTCAGTCACTTCCTGTATCAAAGGAATTGAATACCATGTTTGAAGAACTGTGAGTTAATCCTGATAAGAAATGTCAAATCCCTAAAAGGTTGCTCTCATATTTTCCTTTTCCCCTAGAGGATAGGAAAAAATGGGAAAATCCACCGATAGTAGACGCATCATAGGCTGTCGCGTAAAATTGTATTGCCGGTCCCTGGTGCAGCCTCCCTAAAAGATATGGCTGATCGTAAAATTGAGACTACACTCAAATCATTGTATACAGTTGCTGGGGTGGCCCAAAGACCCAGTATTGCATGTGCGTGGATCACAAAAGCCATTGCAAAATGGTCCGGTAACCTAATTGAGGGGTTAGGTTCCTTGTCTAGGGGTGATGTTTTTTTACTCCTGCAGCATATACAGGACTCTGCGAACTTTATGGTGGAGACCATAAAAGAGATTGGTTTGCTTAATGCACGCACCACCACTATGGCAGTGTCAGCATGCAGGGGCTTGTGGCTACGCCAGTGGACTGCTAATGCGGACTTGAGGAAAGGCGTGGAAGGCCTGCCATTCACAGGAGAGGCCTTGTTTGGAGACAAATTAGACAAAAGGATCTCCAAAGCTACTGCGGGTAAATCTACGTATCTTCCTACCGCAGCTTCCCCGGCCAAGAAAGCTTATTCACCTTCAAATCTAGAGTCCTTTCGGACAGCCAAGTTTAAGGGAGAATCCAGTGGCGCCTTTGTCTTCCAGAGGTGCAAGAGGTAAACAACGCAAACTAGCAACTGCATGTGCTCAGGAACAGACCTCGGGCTCTGCTTCCTCAAAGCTTTCAGCATGACGGTGGACCGAGAGGCCTGTAGGGCTGTCCGGTCCACCGTCAGGCTGTCAGGCTGTCGACTAAAATTTTTCGGTCACGTCTGGTCAAGTTAGTGCCGGGATCCCTGGGTCATAGATCTTTTTTTCCCAGGGATACAGACTGGAGTTCCAAGACCTCCCACCTCACAGATTCTTCAAATCAGGTTTACCAGCTTCATAAGAGGCAAGTATAACTTTACAGCAGGCCATCCAAAAACTGGTACAGACTCAAGTCATCGTTCCAGTTCCACCTCATCTGCACAACAAGGGATACTATTCCAACTTGTTTGTATTACTGAAACTGGACGGTTCGGTACGACCAATTCTGAACCTCAAGTCCTTGAATCCGTTCTTAAAGGTGTTCAAGATGGAGTCTCTGAGAGCAGTGATCTCAGGTCTGGAGGAAGGGGAATTCCTTGTGTCTCTGGATATCAAGGATGCACACCTTCACATTCCGATCTGGCCGCCTCATTAGGCTTATCTACGGTTTGGACTACAGGACTGTCACTACCAGTTCCAGGCCCTGCCATTTGGTCTCTCCACGGCACCGAGGGTATTCACCAAAGTGATGGCAGAGATGTTTCTCCTTCGCAAGCAGGGAGTGAACATAATTACATACCTGGACGATCTTCTGATAAAGGCATCGTCCAGGGAGAGGTTGCTGGACAGCATTGGCCTCTCAACCAAACTTCTCCATTATCACGGAACCTTCTGAAATCCCACCTAGAGCCAACACGGAGGCTCACATTCCTGGGAATGATACTGGACACGCAGAAAGTGTTCCTTCCATTGGAAAATGCATTGGTAATCCAGTTGATGGTTCGTGATGTCTTGAAGCCAACCCGGATATCGGTGCATCTATGCATTCGACTTCTGCGGGAAATGGTGGCCTCTTACGAGGCGCTTCAATACGGAAGGTTTCACGCAAAACCCTTCCAACTAGATCTGTTGGACAAATGGTCCAGATCGCATCTTCACATGCACCAGAGGATCCGTCTGTTGCCAAAAGCCAGGATCTCCCTTCTGTAGTGGCTACAGATTTCTGACCTCATCGAGGGTCGGAGGTTCGGAGTTCAGGACTGGACCCTTTTAACCATGAACGCAAGCCTCAGAGGTTGGAGAGCAGTTACCCAGAGGGTGCAGTTTCAAATTAGGAAGTCACCATTCCAATCATTGTTCTGGAACTCAGGGCCATATACAACGCCCTTCTGCAGGCTTCTTTTCTTCTTCAGGATCGGGCCATTCAGGTCCAGTCGGACAATGTGTCGGCAGTGACATACATAAGCTGACGGGGCTGAACGAAAAGCAGAGCAGCAATGTCAGAGGTGTCAATAATTATCCTCTGGGCAGAAAAACCCGCTGTGGCGTTGTCGGCGGTCTTCATTCTGGGAGTAGACAACTGAGAAGCAGACTTCCTCAGCAGACAGGACCTGCACCTGGGTGAGTGGGGCCTTCACCCCGACGTGTTCAGGTGCTTGACACGTCGGTGGGAAAATCCACACATCGACATGATGGCCTCTCGTCTCAACAAGAAGCTCAAGCGGTATTGTTTTAGGTCGAGAGACCCACAGGCAGTGGCGGTGGACGCTCTGACTACTCTATGGGTCTATCAGATGGTGTATGTTTCCTCTGATCCCAAGAATTCTGAAAAGCATAAAAAGGGAAAAGGTTTAAGCAATTATCATTGCTCTGGACTGGCCATGAAAGGCCTGGTACGCGGACCTCCTGGAGATGCTCCTCGAAGATCCGTTGTCTCTACCTCTTCGCGAGAATCTTCTGCAACAGGGCCCGTTCGTCTATCAGTACTTACCGCGGCTATGTTTGACGGCATGGAAGTTGAACGGCTGATTCTAGTCAGAAGAGGGATCCCTAACAAAGTTATCCCGACTATGATCCAAGCCAGGAAGGGGGTAACGTCTTAACATTACCACCGTATTTGGAAGAAATGCTTCTCTTGGTGTGAGGACAGAAAATGTTCTGCTGTGGAATTTCACTTGGGGCGTTTCCTGCTTTTTCTGCAGGTAGGTGTGGATGTGGGCTTACGTCTGGGCTCCATAAAAGTCCAGATTTCGACCTTGTCCATTTTCTTTCAAAAACAATTGGCTTCTCTCCCTGAGGTCCAGACCTTTTTGAAAGGTGTTCTGCGCATCCAACCTCCCTTTGTGCCTCCCACGGCACCTTGCGATCTCAATTTGGTGCTGCAGTTCCTCCAATCGGACTGTTTTGAACCGTTACAGGAGGATGATGTAAAGTACCTTACATGGAAGACGGTCACACTGTTGGCCTTGACTTCAGCAAGACGTGTGTCGGAGCTAGGGGCGTTGTCTCAAGAGAGTCCCTACCTAATTTTTCATGAGGACAGAGCTGAACTCAGAACTCGTCAGCAATTTCTTCCTAAGGTGGTGTCTGCGTTTCACATCAACCAACCTATTGTAGTTCCAGCTGTTACAAACACCTCTGCTACTTCAAAGTCTTTGGATGTTGTGAGGGCTTTGAAGGTGTATGTAAAGAGAACAGCTTTTCACAGGAAATCTGATTCGTTGCTCGTTCTCTATGATCCCAATAAAATTGGGTGTCCTGCTTCAAAGCAGACAATTGCACACTGGATCAGGCTCACTATCCAGCGTGCTTATTCCATGGCAAGTTTGCCTGTTCCGAAATCTGTACAGGCCCACTCTACTAGTTTGGTGGGTTCTTCCTGGGGGGCTGCCCGGGGTGTCTCGGCTTTACGGCTCTGCTGAGCAGCGACTTGGTCAGGTTCAAACACGTTTGCTAAGTTCTACAAGTTCGATACTTTGGCCTCTGAGGACCTTCAGTTTGGTCAATCAGTACTGCAGGAACCTCAGCACTCCCCTCCCCCCCCCCCCTCCTCCGGTTTGGGAGCTTTGGTTACATCCCCATGGTACTAAATGGAACCACAGTATCCTCTAGGGGACGTAAGAGAAAATAGGATTTTAATTACCTACCGGTAAATCCTTTTCTCGTAGTCCGTAGAGGATACTGGGCGCCCGGCCAATGCTTCGTTCTTCCTGCACTGTTACTTGGTTAAGTATTGTTGGTTCAGCGGTTGCTGTTCCTGTTTAAAGTTGGGTTAGCATAGCTTTCCTCTGTTTGTGTGTGCTGGTTCGGAATCTCACCACTATCTTTATCTATCTTTCTCTCAAAGTATGTCCGTCTCCTCGGGCACAGTTTCCTAGACTGAATCTGGTAGGAGGGGCATAGAGGGAGGAGCCAGCCCACACTATCAAATTCTTAAAGTGCCCATGGCTCCTATTGGACCCGTATATACCCCATGGTACTAAATGGAACCCCAGTATCCTCTATGGACTATGAAAAAAGGATTTACTGGTAGGTAATTAAAATCTTTTTTTTTTTTTTCCCCATCGTCTATGATGGTTATTGTACTGCTGTTTGAAACATTTTGGACCTGTTTAGCAATGTTATGGAATCCTCTATATTTGCAAGTTCTGTTTTTAGAACATTGGAGGCGTATTCGCAATTCAGCAACACAAAAAAGACTATTACCACACAGATGTGTGCAAGACAGAGAGCCAATCCCAGTGCACAGACCCACCAGAAGCATGCCACATTTAGGTTTCTACAGATATTTGTTAGCGGTGTCTAAAAACACCTACAGCACTGTTTAGATTATGAATGCTAGTCAGCCAATCCTCTTTTATAAATTTGCCTATCATATCATTTTAAATAGAAAGGAGGGGTTTGGTTCCGCACAGGGTTTATGTTATGGATATGTCTCTTCTTAGAGTGTATATCCAGTACCGCCAAATTTACAAATGTTATGCTGTATTACACAGTATATTAGTTGTTGTCGGTGGTGCTCCCAGAGTTGGTGAAAAGTTGACAATATGTACAACAAAGAAAAAAGAGACTCTTTGTTGGGGCAGTCTTATGTTATGAAAAAAAGGTGTAGTTAAATTTAACTCTTAATAGTAAATATAATAAAATTATTTGGCAAAAAACGTGTACTGAATTAACAAAAAAAAAAGAAACGTTTCACACATTGATATTATATTATAATATGTGCTTAATACAATAGTTTATATAAGCTCAGGTGAAAATATTGTTACAAATTAATGATATACGGAGTATGATCTGTCTTGGAATTTTACTATTTCACAGTTTAATTTCGCTCGTAGTACTCCTATTTTGTCTTTTATGTTTGTATTAACCAATATATGATAAGTGCTGTTTCTTATTTAATAAAGACCTTTGGGGACTTATAACCCAGTATGGCGAATGATGTTAGTGTTGCCTTGTATGTCACTGACTGCAGAAGTGTAGCAAATAGGCAGTTGGTTGGACAAAATGATTGGTAGAGTATTCGCAGGTTGTATATGTGAGACTTTTAGTATATGAACCAAACTATGTCAGTCTTGTATCTTGCATCATGGGTACATTAGGTTATCACAGATAGAGAATTGATCAAGGGAAATGACATCCCACAAGAGAAAAAATTATTATATTCAAATCACATGTGCAAATCACATGGTTAAAACAAATAGAAAAGACAAAATAGGAGTACCCCTATGACCGTAATTAAATTGTCAAATACAGGTTGAGTATCCCATATCCAAATATTCCGAAATATGGACTTTTTGAATGAGAATGAGATAGTGAAACCTTTGTTTTTTGATGACTCAATGTACACAAACTCTGTTTAATACACAAAGTTATTAAAAATATTGTATTAAATGACCTTCAGACTGTGTATATAAGGTGTATATGAAACATAAATGAATTGTGTGAATGTAGACACACTTTGTTTAATGCACAAAGTTATAAAACATATTGGCTAAAATCACCTTCAGGCTGTGTGTATAAGGTGTATATGAAACATAAATGCATTCTGTGCTTAGATTTAGGTCCCATCACCATGATATCTCATTATGGTATGCAATTATTCCAAAATACGGAAAAATCCGATATCCAAAATACTTCTGGTCCCAAGCATTTTGGATAAGGGATACTCGACCTGTAGTAACAAACTCCAAGACAGATCATACTCCGTATATTATTAATTTGTAACAATATTTTCACCTGGACTTATGTAAGCTATTGTATTAAGCACATATTATAATATAATATTCATGTGTGAAATGTTTCTGTTTTTTGTTAATTCAGTACATGTTTTTTGAAAAATAATTGTATTATATTTACCATTAAAATTACATTATTACCAGGCCTTTTTTTTTTTTTTTTATAACAAGTGTCCCAACAAAGAGTCTTACTTTTTTCTTTGTTGTACATACTATCATATGATTTACATGTTTTATACTGTAGGTCTTTAAATTTAAAGATGGTATCTACTTATTGGTCAGCAGTATGATGAACATTATTTATATTAAGGTTACAATGAGATAGAACAGACAGCTGTGAGTTTTCTGGAATCCATTGTTAATGGCAGCTACTTGAATAGTGCATACTGTAGTGCACAAGTGCAGCTGTGGAAAACAAAAACTGTCTCTGGGATATGGATCCAAACCAGACTTTTCAGGAAAGATAGATGCAAGGGCGTATCATCTAGAGAGGAGGGAACCCGTGTACATTCTCCGGGTGTGGGCACACTGCTGTCCCGTAGCCGGCAGCTGCGCTGTTAGCGCTCTGTCTGAGCACTAGAGACTCTGGCATAGTGCCAGAGTCTACAGCGGATGTGCAAGCTCTGAAAAAATGGCGACTTGTGCATGCGCTGTAGACTCTAGGACGGTGCCAGAGCCTCTAGTGCTCAGACAGAGCGCTAACAGCACTGCTGCGGCTACCGGCTACGGGACTCGGGAGAGGAGGGGACCCACATCCGTACACCAGAAAAGTAAGTATATTGAAGAAATGGACCCAGGGGCCCATGTGCACAGCACACACTGCACCCATTATAGATACGCCACTGATAGAGGATCAGTCCTTGTCTGCTGTATTGCAATATATAATGTTTTAAAGTTTATAGATTTGTCTTATGTAAGCTTCCGTCAGAAATAGGAGTATTTTTGGAATTTCATATTTGGAATATAGGTTTGTGACCTGCAGAAACTAGTTCATACAGCGCTTTAAGTCACACCACATATTCTTTGATCATGTCATCTCCTAGGGTAATTGTAGGCAACTTGTAAAAGTTTTAGTGGTTCAAAGATACAGTGTACTGTCTGAGCACGTTAGCCATTTTCCCCAAATATCGCTTTAATTTATCATGAACTTTTTTTAAACCAAATTATCTCCTAATTATGTTAGAGGACTTTTTATGATATTGTTCAAATGTCTCAAATGCTGACTACACATTCATCAATCCTGGTGCTCAGTACAAGTGCCAGGAGAATAAGTAGACATTTGATTTACAGGCTGACCAACTGGATCTCTTAAAGCTTCATTAAGGTCTGTTAGTATTGTTGGAAGAAGACCGCTCATCTGATCTTAGAACTTCTACCATTAACAATGTGCTATACTATACCTGGATGGATCCTCATATACTTACACATTGTTACCACAGTCCTTTCACCATTTGAGATGATAAAATGAAGTGAGGTAATCTTTTTCTTTTTACCTTTTCAAGGAAATGATCATTGACAAAGTGAATGGGCAAGTGGTACCTCGATATTTGATATATGACATCATCAAATTTAATGTAAGTGTCCAGATTTTTTTATTTTTTCCTAAAATGATTTGTGTGGGGCATTGGGAAAAGCTTATTTGTAAATCTTTGTTCTGTAGGATCCAAACTGTTCAAGGGGAACGAGAATACTAACTGAACAGTTCGGATGCTTCAACAAGAACTATTTAAACTAGCAGAGGGGGACAGTGAACCAAATAAGAATAAAGTGATCTGCTCCCCCAACCCTGAGGTATTGTTTCTGCAGGCAAAGGGAATAGGAAGCATATCCACAGCAACAGAATATAATTCATATCAAAACCAAATAAACATGGGCAGAGAGATGAACATTGTTATGAACAGGAAAAGCACAAACAAATCTCTTAAACTATGGGCCTGATTTAGATCTGATCGCAGCAGCAAATTTGTTAGCTAATGGGCAAAACCATGTGCACTGCAGGGGGAACAGACATAACATGTGCAGAGAGCGTTCGATTTGGGTGGATTATTTTGTTTCTGTGCAGGGTAAATACTGGCTGCTTTATTTTTACACTGCAATTTAGATTTCAGTTTGAACACACCCCGCCCAAATCTAACTCTCTCTGCACATGTTATATCTGCCTCCCCTGCAGTGCACATGGTTGTGCTGATCATATCTGAATTAGGCCCTATGTTTGCAAATGCTAGGAGTTTAGCAAATAAAATCCCAGAACTAATTGCAATAATGACAAGGGATGATCTGGATATTGTGGCAATTACGGAGTCAGGGTGCAATGAAAATCATGACTGGGATATGCTTTATTTAGGAAGGACAGAATGAGAAAAATTGGAGGAGGGGTATGTAAAATAAAATAGCATAAATACTATCATAATACAAAGTATTGAAGAGAAAACTGAGGACCTTTTGGTGACCATAGAAACAGGGGAGAAGTCAATTGTTCGTATTGGGGTAATGTACAGGCCACCAGGTCAGAGAGAAGAACTGGACAAGAATCTATTGCAGAACATCACTAAAATGGCATTAAAAGGAGAGGTAATAATCTTGGGAGACTTTAATCTCCCTCATGTAAACTGTGAGGTGTCTGTTGCTAGTTCCACTAGAAGTAGGGGTATTTTGAATTCCTTGCAGTGAGCATCCCTCCACCAATTGGTGAGGGAGCCCACTCTGAAAGACGCAATATTAGACTTAATATTTATAAATGGAGACAGAGTATCTGACGTAGCATTGGGTCAAAACCTGGGATCCAGTGATCATCAAGCAGTATGGTTCAGCATAAAGACAGATACTGACTCATCCCATACAAAAACAAAGGTGTTAGATTTTAGGAAGGCAGATTTTGTAGGGATGGGAAAATGTGGAGGTGATTGTTTGGCAGAGTGGAGGAACTTGGAAGGAGTGCAGGAGAGATGTGAAACATTAAAATGTGCAATTTTAAAGGCAACAGACCTTTGTATCAAAGTGTTAGGAAAAACACAAGGTAAAGGAAGCCAGTGAGGTTTGCGAAAGAAGTAGTAATTCTGAAAGCAAAAAAAGATGTCTTTTAGGAAATATAAGCAGACACAAAGTAATGCAGACAAAGAGATATATCTTGTTAGGCAGAAGGACATGGTGCCCATACACTTGTGAGATAATCGGTGCTAACATTCTATTTCGACCGCATCTGTGAGTGAAATCGAAGGATTGTATGCACATTTTAGGTACCTTTCGATGCAATGACTAGGGTGGTCATTCTGAGTAGATCGCAGCCAGCAACTTTTTGCTGCTGGTGCTTTCAACTAATCCACGCCTATGGGGGAGTGTATTTTAGCTTAGCAGGGCTGCGTTCGCTTTTGTAGCCATGCTTAGCTAAAAAAGTTTTGTGCTGTTGAAGAGTAAGGCTGGATCTACTTACCCTGTGCGACGGATCCAGCGATGTTCCTCCCGGCTTTGACGTCAGACATCTGCCCTCCGTTTACCTAGACACGCCTGCGTTCAGACGACCACTCCTCGAAAACGGCATCCAGCGGTGAGTATCTGACCCAGAGCACCTCTCCGCTGTCAATCTTCTTGCGATCGGTGCTGCGTCATCTTTTTTCGCTGTGTGCGCCAATGCACAGTTCTGACCCGTTCGCACCACAGCGAAGAACCGCTGCGTGCGATCGGGTCGGAATTACCCCCTAGGAGTCTTGTTGAGGGAAACAATGTAATAGCAGATTATCTTAATTATTATTTCTCTATCGTCCTAAGTGGATGCTGGGGTTCCTGAAAGGACCATGGGGAATAGCGGCTCCGCAGGAGACAGGGCACAAAAAAGTAAAGCTTTTACCAGATCAGGTGGTGTGCACTGGCTCCTCCCCCTATGACCCTCCTCCAGACTCCAGTTAGATTTTGTGCCCGAACGAGAAGGGTGCAATCTAGGTGGCTCTCCTAAAGAGCTGCTTAGAGAAAGTTTAGCTTAGGTTTTTTACTTTACAGTGAGTCCTGCTGGCAACAGGATCACTGCAACGAGGGACTTAGGGGAGAAGTAGTGAACTCACCTGCGTGCAGAGTGGATTTGCTGCTTGGCTACTGGACACTAGCTCCAGAGGGACGATCACAGGTACAGCCTGGATGGTCACCGGAGCCGCGCCGCCGGCCCCCTTGCAGACGCTGAAGAGAGAAGAGGTCCAAAATCGGCGGCTGAAGACTCCTGAGTCTTCATAAAGGTAGCGCACAGCACTGCAGCTGTGCGCCATTTTCCTCTCAGCACACTTCACACAACAGTCACTGAGGGTGCAGAGCGCTGGGGGGGGCGCTCTGAGAGGCAAATAAAAACCTTATTAGAGGCAAAAAATACCTCACATATAGCCCACAGAGGCTATATGGAGATATTTAACCCCTGCCTAACTTCAAAAATAGCGGGAGACGAGCCCGCCGTAAAAGGGGCGGGGCCTATCTCCTCAGCACACAGCGCCATTTTCTCTCACAGAAAAGCTGGAGAGAAGGCTCCCAGGCTCTCCCCTGCACTGCACTACAGAAACAGGGTTAAAACAGAGAGGGGGGGCACTGATTTTGGCGATATTGTATATATATAAAAGATGCTATAAGGGAGAAACACTTATATAAGGTTGTCCCTATATAATTATAGCGTTTTTGGTGTGTGCTGGCAGACTCTCCCTCTGTCTCCCCAAAGGGCTAGTGGGTCCTGTCCTCTGTCAGAGCATTCCCGGTGTGTGTGCTGTGTGTCGGCACGTGTGTGTCGACATGTATGAGGACGATGTTGGTGAGGAGGCGGAGAAATTGCCTGTAATGGTGATGTCACTCTCTAGGGAGTCGACACCGGAATGGATGGCTTATTTAGAGAATTACGTGAGAATGTCAACACGCTGCAAGGTCGGTTGACGACATGAGACGGCCGACAATCTATTAGGACCGGTCCAGGCGTCTCAGAAACACCGTCAGGGGTTTTAAAAACGCCCATTTACCTCAGTCGGTCGACACAGACACAGACACGGACACTGAATACAGTGTCGACGGTGAATAAACAAACGTATTTCTCATTAGGGCCACACGTTAAGGGCAATGAAGGAGGTGTTACGTGTTTCTGATACTACAAGTACCACAAGAAAGGGTATTATGTGGGAGTGGAAAAAACTACCTGTAGTTTTTCCTGTATCAGATAAAATAAAATGAAGTGTGTGATGATGCGTAGGGTTACCCCGATAGCAAATATTGGCGTTATACCCTTTCCCGCCAGAAATTAGGGTACGTTGGGAAACACCCCTTAGGGTGATAAGGCGCTCACACGCTTATCAAGTGGCGTTACCGTCTCCAGATACGGCCGCCCTCAAGGAGCCAGCTGATAGGAAGCTGGAAAAATATCCTAAAAAGTATATACACACATACGGTGGTTATACTGCGACCAGCGATCGCCATCAGCCTGGAGATGCAGTGCTGGGTTGGCTTGGTCGGATTCCCTGACTGAAAATATTTTATTCATGTAGAGCATTTAATAGGATGCATTCTATATATATGTATGTGAGATGCACAGAGGGATATTTGCTCTCTGGCATCAAGATAAGTGCGTTGTCCATATCTCCCAGAAGATGTCAGGGACACGACAGTGGTCAGGTGATACAGATCCCATACGGCAGATGGAAGTATTGCTGTATAAAGGGAAGGAGTTATTTGGGGGTCGGTCCATCGGACCTGGGGACCACAGCAACAGCTGGGAAATCCAACCTTTTTTACCCCAAGTTACATCTCAGCTAAAAAAGACACCGTCTTTTCAGCCTCAATCTTTCCTTTCCCATGAGGGCATGCAGGCAAAAGGCCAGTCATATCTGCCCAGACATAGAGGTAAGGGAAGTAGACTGCAGCAGGCAGCCCTTTCCCAGGAAAAGAAGCCCTCCACCGCGTCTGCCAAGTCCTCAGCATGACGCTGGGGCCGTGCAAGCGGACTCAAGGTGGGGGGGTAGTCTCAAGAGTCTCAGGGCGCAGTGGGATCACTCGCAAGTTGACCCCTAGATCGTACGAGTATTATCCC
The DNA here is from genome assembly GCF_028390025.1 of Pseudophryne corroboree. Taxonomy (NCBI): domain Eukaryota; kingdom Metazoa; phylum Chordata; class Amphibia; order Anura; family Myobatrachidae; genus Pseudophryne; species Pseudophryne corroboree. The sequence continues at coordinate 441,862,746 of NC_086447.1, forward strand.
AGGGGTAAAGATTGGAGAGTCGAGACATCTTCTCCTCGCAGGTTCCTGAAGTCTGCTTTACCAACGGCTCCCTCCGACAGGGAGGCAGCATTGGAAACAATTCACAAGCTGTATATCCAGCAGGTGATAATCAAAGTACCCCTCCTACGACAAGGAAAAGGGTATTATTTTTCCACACTATATTGTGGTACTGAAGCCAGACGGCTTGGTGACACATAGTCTAAATCTAAAATGTTTTGAACACTTACATAAAAGGTTCAAATCGAGATAAAGTCACTCAGAGCAGTGATAGCGAACCGGAAAAAAGGGGACTATATGGTGTCCCTGGACATCAAGGATTACCTCCATGTCCAAATTTTGTCCTTCTCATCAAGGGTACCTCTGGTTCGTGGTACAGAACTGTCAATATCAGTTTCAGACGATGCCGTTTGAATTATCCACGGCACCCCGGGCCTTTTTACCAAGGTAATGGCCGAAAAGATGTTTCTTCAAAGAAAAAAGGCATCTAAATTATCCCTTACTTGCACGACCTAAAAAGGGCAAGTTCCAGAGAACAGTTGGAGGTCGGAAGAGCACTATCTAAAGTAGTTCTTCGACGGCACGACTGGATTCTAAATATTCCAAGAATCGCAGCTGTTTTCCGACGATACGTCTGCTGTTCCTAGGGATGATTCTGGACACGGTTCAGAAAAAGGTTTTTCTTCCCGAGGAAAAAGCCAAGGAGTTATCCGACCTGTCAGGAACCTCCTAAAACCAGGAAAGGTGTCTGTACATCAATGCACAAGAGTCCTGGGAAAAATGGTGGCTTTTTACGAAGCAATTCCATTCGGCAGATTCCATGCAAGAATTTTCCAAAGGGATCTGTTGGACAAATGGTCAGGGTCGCATCCTCAGATGCACCTGCGAATAACCCTGTCGCCAAGGACAAGGGTATATCTTCTGTGGTGGTTGCAAAAGGCTCATCTATTGGAGGGCCGCAGATTCGGCATACAGGATTTGATCCTGGTGACCTCGGACGCCAGCCTGAGAGGTTGGGGAGCAGTCACACAAGGAAGAAACTTCCAGGGGGTATGGACGAACCTGGAAAAGTCTCTTCACATAAACATTCTGGTACTAAGAGCAATCTAAAATGCTCTAAGCCAGGCGGAACCACTCCTGCAAGGAAAACCGGTGTTGATTCAGTCGGACAACATCACGGCGGTCGCCCATGTAAACAGACAGGGCGGCACAAGAAGCAGGAGTGCAATGGCAGAAGCTGCCAAGATTCTTCGCTGGGCGGAGAATCACGTAATAGCACTGTCAGCAGTGTTCTTCCCGGGCGTGGACAACTGGGAAGCAGACTTCCTCAGCAGACACGATACCCCGGGAGAGGGGGGTCTTCATCCAGAAGTCTTCCACATGCTAATAAACTGTTGGGAAAGACCAATGGTAGACATGATGGCGTCTCGCCTCAACAAGAAACTGGACAAGTATTGCGCCAGGTCAAGAGATCCACAGGCAATAGCTGTGGACGCACTGGTAACACCTTGGGTGTACAAATCAGTATATGTGTTTCCTCCTCTGCCTCTCATACCAAAGGTATTGAAGATTATACGGTGAGGAGGAGTAAGAACAATACTAGTGGCTCCGGATTGGCCAAGAAGGACTTGGTACCCGGAACTTCAAGAGTTGGTCACGGACGACCCGTGCCCTCTACTTCTGAGAAGGGACCTGCTACAACAGGGTCCCTGTCTCTTTCAAGACTTACCGCGGCTGCGTTTGACGGCATGGCGGTTGAACGCCAGATCCTAAAAGGGAAAGGCATTCCAGAAGAAGTCATTCCTACCTTGATTAAGGCAAGGAAGGAAGTCACCGCGAAACATTATCACCGCATTTGGCGAAAATATGTCGCGTGGTGCGAGGATCGGAGTGTTCCGACGGAGGAATTTCAACTGGGTCGTTTCCTACATTTCCTACAATCAGGATTGTCTATGGGTCTCAAATTGAGATCTATTAAGGTTCAAATTTCGGCCCTGTCAATATTCTTCCAAAAAGAATTGGCCTCAGTTCCTGAGGTACAGACTTTTGTTAAAGGAGTACTGCATATACAGCCTCCTGTGGTGCCTCCGGTGGCACCGTGGGATCTAAATGTAGTTTTAGATTTCCTCAAATCCCATTGGTTTGAACCATTGAAAAAGGTGGATTTTAAATATCTCACATGGAAAGTGACTATGTTACTGGCCCTGGCTTCCGCCAGGAGAGTATCTAAATTGGCGGCTTTATCTTATAAAAGCCCTTATCTAATCTTCCATTCGGATAGGGCAGAACTGAGGACTCGTCCGCATTTTCTCCCTAAGGTGGTATCAGCGTTTCACCTGAACCAACCTATTGTGGTGCCTGCGGCCACTGGCGACTTGGAGGACTCCAAGTTGTTGGACGTTGTCAGAGCCTTAAAAATATACATTTCAAGGACGGCTGAAGTCAGAAAATCTGACTCGCTGTTGATACTATATGCACCCAACAAGTTGGGTGCCCCTGCTTCTAAGCAGACGATTGCTCGTTGGATTTGTAACACAATTCAACTTGCTCATTCTGTGGCAGGCCTGCCACAGCCTAAATCTGTTAAGGCCCATTCCACAAGGAAGGTGGGCTCATCTTGGGCGGCTGCCCGAGGGGTCTCGGCATTACAATTCTGCCGAGCAGCTACGTGGTCGGGGGAAAACACGTTTGTAAAATTCTACAAATTTGATACCCTGGCAAAAGAGGACTTGGAATTCTCTCATTCGGTGCTGCAGAGTCATCCGCACTCTCCCGCCCGTTTGGGAGCTTTGGTATAATCCCCATGGTCCTTTCAGGAACCCCAGCATCCACTTAGGACGATAGAGAAAATAAGAATTTACTTACCGATAATTCTATTTCTCGGAGTCCGTAGTGGATGCTGGGCGCCCATCCCAAGTGCGGATTATCTGCAATACTGTACATAGTTATTGTTAACAAATTCGGGTTATATTGTTAAGGAGCCATCTTTAAGAGGCTCTTTCTGTTATCATACTGTTAACTGGGTTTAGATCACAAGTTGTACGGTGTGATTGGTGTGGCTGGTATGAGTCTTACCCGGGATTCAAATTGCCTCCCTTATTGTGTACGCTCGTCCGGGCACAGTACCTAACTGGAGTCTGGAGGAGGGTCATAGGGGGAGGAGCCAGTGCACACCACCTGATCTGGTAAAAGCTTTACTTTTTTGTGCCCTGTCTCCTGCGGAGCCGCTATTCCCCATGGTCCTTTCAGGAACCCCAGCATCCACTACGGACTCCGAGAAATAGAATTATCGGTAAGTAAATTCTTATTTTTTGCTCAGTGTTCACTTCTGAATGAGAGGAGAAGGGGGCCACAGTTATGTTGGAGATATTCACAAAAAGGATACAAGTACATTTATAGAGTAGAAAGTCCAAACAGATCACTCAAAGCTGAAAGTGGATAAATCAATGACTTTAAAGGGATACTTGTAGCACTATTAACAGAATTATTCAACCAGTCACTAGCTACAGGAGTAATTCCACAGGACTGGAAAAGAGCAAACGTACTCTGACTGCACAAAAGTAGAAGCAAGGAAGAGGCAAGCAACTACCGACCAGTGAGCCTTACATCAGTAGTAGAGAAATTGATGGAAACACTCTTAAAAGAAAGAGTTGTAGATTATCTCAAATCCAGCAGTTTACAGGATCCCAAACAGCATGGATTCACTGGGGGGAGATTATGTCAAACAAACCTTATTAACTTTTCTGACTGTGTGACTAAAGTAATAGATAAAGGTACAGCCATAGAAATAGCTTATCTAGACTTTAGTAAGGCTTTTGACACTTTCACATTGCAGACTGCTAAATAAACTCAAAAGTTTGAGATTGGATGCTAAAATGGTTGAATGGATAAGATCTTGGTTGCAGGATAGAAAACAGAGTTGTAGTAAATGCAGTTCATTCAAAGGAGGGAAATGTTACCAGTGGAGTACCCCAGGGATCTGTACTTGGACCAATGCTTTTTAATATCTTTATTGATGACATTGCAAATGACATTAAAGGGAAAGTATGCCTTTTTGCAGATGACACAAAGGTATGCAACAGAGTAGACACACCAGGAAGGGTAAAACAAATGATTGAGGATCTAGGAAGACTAGAGGAATGGTCAAGAGTGTGGCAATTACAGTTTAATGCCAAAAAATGCAAAATCATGCACTTGGGTCCTAAAAATCCAAATGCTAAATATAGTATTAATGACACAATACTGGAAGCTACTGATGAGGAAAGGGATCTAGCAGTCACTGTTGCAGGTGACTTAAAGGCAGGTAAGCAATGTAACAAAGCAATGAGGAAGGCTAGTCAGATGCTTGGTTGCATAGGGAGAGGCATCAACAGCAGAAAGAAAAAAGTAATAATGCCACTGTATAGGTCATTGGTACGACCTCATCTAGGAAAAGGAGAAGAAAAAAGAATGTCTCTTTGTTGGCGCACAAATGAAATTTAAAAATTAACCTTTAATAGATTCATTAAAATTGTCTAACCACGAAATAAAATCTAATAAGCTTGTGTAATATAATTACCATATATAGTAAATGAAAATAAATTTATTAATACCAAGGTTCGCTACCTGTGTCGTGTCTTTATTAGTACTTGAATGCATCAATCAGCCTAATATTGAATTACTAAATTCTGTGTAATATTAATTAAATATGTATTAGTAATCCACTTGAAAAATGTCAGAAATATGGCAATAGTTCTACATATCATACATTTACAGCATTCCTTCAGCAATAGCTCCCCTTATTCCAAGTCAAATAATGTAATCTCCTATAGTAACTATTCCTGTTATAGTACATTGCAATATGGTTACTGGGGACGGCTTTAGTGAGAAGAAAGGGAGCATCTAATGTGTCTCCTTATAAGAGAAATGCTTGTAAACTGAATGCTATAAATAGCATCAGCATGTAGATAAATGCTGAATGTTGAATGAATACTGTAGATAAATAGGGATATCTGATAATTCCCCCACTGTTCTATAATTTTTGCACATTTGCATACATCATAATAATTAGTGCAAATTGTATATTATTCATGTCCCCACTATAGCAATTGTATGTGCATTTAAGCATGTCCCTATATATTTCCCCTCATAAAATATTAATGCTCTCACGTTGAAATGTTTCACATTCCACAATTATATATTTTTGTGTTTTTTTGAGTCGCCCAAAATTTTTTTTTGCACTTGTACATAATAGTTTAGTCCACATTAATATTTTATACCACAAGGTACACATGTGTGTACTTATATATACACATAGGTATAATGTATCAGGGACAATGCATCCCAATATTTAGTCACGCTTATATCACTAAGATTAACAGCACATAATTATTGTCAATTAAGTATACCCCTATAGGATACTTTCTCTAACGTCCTAAGTGGATGCTGGGGACTCCGTCAGGACCATGGGGTTTAGCGGCTCCGCAGGAGACAGGGCACATTAATAAAAGCTTTAGGATCAGGTGGTGTGCACTGGCTCCTCCCCCTATGACCCTCCTCCAAGCCTCAGTTAGATTTTTGTGCCCGGCCGAGAAGGGTGCAATCTAGGTGGCTCTCCTGAGCTGCTTAGAATAAAAGTTTAAGTTAGGTTTTTTATTTTCAGTGAGTCCTGCTGGCAACAGGCTCACTGCTACGAGGGACTTAGGGGAGAGAAGTAAACTCACCTGCGTGCAGGATGGATTTGCTTCTTAGGCTACTGGACACCATTAGCTCCAGAGGGAGTCGGAACACAGGTCTCACCCTGGGGTTCGTCCCGGAGCCGTGCCGCCGACCCCCCTTGCAGATGCCGAAGTTGAAGAGGTCCAGAGGTCCAGAAACAGGCGGCAGAAGACTTTCAGTCTTCATAAGGTAGCGCACAGCACTGCAGCTGTGCGCCATTGTTGTCAGCACACTTCATACCAGCGGTCACTGAGGGTGCAGGGCGCTGGGGGGGGCGCCCTGGGCAGCAATGTATTATACCTTTTTTATGGCTAAAATACATCACATATAGCCCTTGAGGCTATATGGATGTATTTAACCCCTGCCAGATCTCACAAACTCCGGGAGAAGAGCCCGCCGTTTTAGGGGGCGGGGCCTATTCTCCTCAGCACACTGCGCCATTTTCCTGCTCAGCTCTGCTGTGAGGAAGGCTCCCAGGCTCTCCCCTGCACTGCACTACAGAAACAGGGTTAAAACAGAGAGGGGGGGCACTTATTTGGCGATATGATTACATATGTGAAAATGCTATAAGGGAAAACACTTGTATAAGGGGTTGTCCCTGTATAATTATAGCGTTTTTGGTGTGTGCTGGCAAACTCTCCCTCTGTCTCCCCAAAGGGCTAGTGGGGTCCTGTCCTCTATCAGAGCATTCCCTGTGTGTGTGCTGTGTGTCGGTACGTGTGTGTCGACATGTAGGAGGACGATGTTGGTGAGGAGGCGGAGCAAATTGCCTGTATTGGTGATGTCACTCTCTAGGGAGTCGACACCGGAATGGATGGCTTATTTAGGAATTACGTGATAATGTCAACACGATGCAAGGTCGGTTGACGACATGAGACGGCCGGCAAACAAATTAGTACCTGTCCAGGCGTCTCAGACACCGTCAGGGGCTTGTAAAAACGCCCATTTACCTCAGTTGGTCGACACAGACACAAACACGGACACTGACTTCAGTGTCGACGGTGAAGAAACAAACATATTTTCCTTTAGGGCCACACGTTACATGTTAAGGGCAATGAAGGAGGTGTTACATATTTCTGATACTACAAGTACCACAAATAAGGGTATTATGTAGGGTGGGAATAATCTACTTGTAGTTTTTCCTGAATCAGATAAATTAAAGTGTGTGATGATACGTGGGTTTCCTCCGATAGAAAATTATTGGAGGTATACCCTTTCCCGCCAGAAGTGAGGGCGAGTTGGGAAACACACCTTAGGGTGGATAAGGCGCTCACACGCTTATAAAAACAAGTGGCGTTACCGTCTCCAGATACGGCCGCCCTCAAAGAGCCAGCTGATAGGAAGCTGAAAAATATCCTAAAAAGTATATACACACATACTGGTGTTATACTACGACCAGCAATCGCCTCAGCCTGGATGTGCAGCGCTGGGGGGGCTTGGTCGGATTTCCTGACTGAAAATATTGATACCCTTGACAGGAACAATATTTTATTGACTATAGAGCATTTTAAGGATGCATTTCTATATATGCGAGATGCGCAGAGGGATATTTGCATTCTGGCATCAAGAGTAGATGTGATGTCCATATCTGCCAGACGATGTTTATAGACACGACAGTGGTCAGGTGATGCAGATTCCAGACGGCACATGGAAGTATTGCCGTATAAAGGGGCGGTCCATCGGACCTGGTGGCCATGGCAACAGCTGGAAAATCCACTTTTGTTACCCCAAGTCACATCTCAGCAGAAAAGGACACAGTCTTTTCAGTCTCAGTCCTTTCGTACCCATAAAGGCAGGCGGGCAAAAGGCCAGTCATATCTGCCCAGGGTTAGAGGAAAGGGAAGAAGACTGCAGCAGGCAGCCCATTCCCAGGAACAGAAGTCCTCCACAGCTTCTGCCAAGTCCGCAGCATGACGCTGGGGCCATACAAGCGGACTCAGGTGCGGTGGGGGGTCATCTCAAGAGTTTCAGCACGCAGTGGGCTCACTCGCAAGTGGACTCCTGGATCCTACACGTAGTATCCCAGGTGTACATTGGAAATTCGAGACGTCTTCCCCTCACAAGTTCCTGAAGTCTGCTTTACCAACGTCTCCCTCCGACAGGGAGGCAGTATTGGGAAAAAATTCACAGGCTGTATTCCCAGCAGGTGATAATCAAAGTACCCCTCCTACAACAAGGGAAGGGGTATTATTCCACACTATATTGTGGTACTGAAGCCAAACGGCTCGGTGAGATCTAAAAGATTTGAACAATTACATACAAGGGTTCAAATCAAGATGGAGTCACTCAGAGCAGTAATAGCGAACCAGGACGATATGGTGTCACTGGATATCAGGGACGCTTACCTACATGTCCAAATTTTGCCCTTCTCACCAAGGGTATCTCAGGTTCGTGGTACAGAACTGTCACTATCAGTTCAGAAGCTGCCGTTTGGATTGTCCACGGCACCCCGGGTCTTTACCATGGTAATGGCCGAAATGATGATTCTTCCTAAAAGAAATATGGACACTTTCCTGATAAGGGCAAGGTCCAGAGAACAGTTGGCGGTCGGAGTAGCACTATCTCAAGTAGTTCTACGACAGCACGAGTGGATTCTAAATATTCCAAAATCGCAGCTTTTTCCGACGACACGTCTAATGTTCCTAGGAATGATTCTGGACACAGTCCAGAAAAGGATGTTTTCTCCCGGAGAAGAAGGCCAGGGAGTTATCCGAGCTAGTCAGGAACCTCCTAAAAACCAGGAAAAGTATCAGTGCATCATTGCACAAGGGTCCTGTGAAAAATGGTGGTTTCTTACAAAGCGAGCCCATTCGGTAGATTTCACGCAAGAACCTTTCAGTGGAATCTGCTGGGAAAATGGTCCGGATCGCATCTTCAGATGCATCAGCGGATAACCCTGTCTCCAAGGACAAGGGTGTTTTCTTCTGCGGTGGCTGCAGAGTGCTCATCTATGAAAGGGCCGCAGATTCGACATTCAGGACTGGGTCCTGGTGACCACGGATGCCAGCCTGAGTGGCTGGGGAGCAGTCACACAAGGAAAAAATTTCCAGGGAGTGTGATCAAGTCTGGAGACTTCTCTCCACATAAATATACTGGAGCTAAGGGCAATTTACAAGGCTCTAAGCTTAGCAAGACCTCTGCTTCAAGGTCAGCCGGTATTGATCCAGTGGGACAACATCACGGCAGTCGCCCACGTAAACAGACAGGGCGGCACATGAAGCAGGAGGGAAATGGCAGAAACTGCAAGGATTCTTCGCTGGGCGAAAAATCATGTGATAACACTCTCAGCAGTGTTAATTCCGGGAGTGGAAAACTGGGAAGCAGACTTCCTCAGCAGGCATAACCTCCACCCGAGAGAGTGGGGACTTCAGCGGGAAGTCTTCCACATGATTGTAAACCGTTGGGAAAAACCAAAGGTGGACATGATGGCGTCCCGCCTGAACAAAAAACTAGACAAATATTGCGCCAGGTCAAGGGACCCTCAGGCAATAGCGGTGGACGCTCTGGTAACACTGTGGGTGTACCAGTCAGGGTATGTGTTCCCTCCTATGCATCTCATACCAAAAGTACTGAGAATCATAAGAAGGAGATGAGTAAGAACGATACTCGTGGTTCCGGATGGGTCAAGAAGGACTTGGTACCCGGAACTTCAAGAGATGCTCACGGAAGAACCGTGGCCTCTACCTTTAAGAAAGGACCTGCTCCAGCAGGGGCCTTGTCTGTTCCAAGACTTACCGCGGCTGCGTTTGACGGCATGGCAGTTGAACGCCGGATCCTGAAAGGGCATTCCAGATGAAGTCATCCCTACCCTGGTCGAAGCCAGGAAGGATGTAACCGCAAAACATTTTCACCGCATTTGGCGAAAATATGTTGCGTGGTGTGAGGCCAAGAAGGTCCCTACAGAGGAATTCCAACTGGGTCGTTTCCTACATTTCCTGAAAACAGGACTGTCTATGGGCCTAAAATTAGGGTCCATTAAGGTTCAAATTTCGACCCTGTCGAATTTCTTCCAGAAAGAACTGGCTTCAGTGCCTGAAGTTCAGACGTTTGTAAACGGGGTACTGCATATACAGCCTCCTTTTGTTCCCCCAGTGGAACCTTGGGATCTCAATGTTGTTTTGAGTTTCCTAAAGTCACATTGGTTTGATCCACTCACCACTGTGGAATTAAAATATTTCACATGGAAGGTGAAGATTCTTTTAGCCCTGGCTTCAGCCAGGCGTGTGTCAGAATGGGCGGCTTTATCATATAAAAGCCCTTACTTAATTTTTCATTCTGACAGGGCAGAATTGAGGACTCGTCCTCAATTTCTCCTTAAGGTGTTTTCTGTTTTTCACATGAACCAACCTATTGTGGTACCTGCGGCTACTAGGGACTTGGAGGACTCCAAGTTACTTGACGTTGTCAGGGCCCTGAAAATATATGTTTCCAGGACGACTGGAGTCAGAAAATCTGACTCGCTGTTTAGCCTGTATGCACCCAACAAGATGGGTGTTCCTGCTTCTAAGCAGACGATTGCTCGCTGGATTTGTAGTACAATTCAGCTTGCACATTCTGTGGCAGGCTTGCCACAGCCAAAATCAGTAAAAGCCCATTCCACAAGGAAGTGGGCTCATCTTGGGCGGCTGCCCGAGGGGTCTCGGCTTTACAACTTTGCCGAGCTGCTACTTGGTCAGGGGCACACCCTGACTGAGGAGGACCTGGAGTTCTCTCATTCGGTGCTGCAGAGTCATCCGCACTCTCCCGCCCGTTTGGGAGCTTTGGTATAATCCCCATGGTCCTGACGGAGTCCCCAGCATCCACTTAGGACGTTAGAGAAAATAAGAATTTACTTACCGATAATTCTATTTCTCGTAGTCCGTAGTGGATGCTGGGCGCCCATCCCAAGTGCGGATTGTCTGCAATACTTGTACATAGTTATTGTTACAAAAATCGGGTTATTCTTGTTGTGAGCCATCTTTTCAGAGGCTCCTTCGTTGTTATCATACTGTTAACTGGGTTCAGATCACAGGTTGTACGGTGTGATTGGTGTGGCTGGTATGAGTCTTACCCGGGATTCAATATCCTTCCTTATTATGCACGCTCGTCCGGGCACAGTATCCTAACTGAGGCTTGGAGGAGGGTCATAGGGGGAGGAGCCAGTGCACACCACCTGATCCTAAAGCTTTTATTATTGTGCCCTGTCTCCTGCGGAGCCGCTAAACCCCATGGTCCTGACGGAGTCCCCAGCATCCACTACGGACTACGAGAAATAGAATTATCGGTAAGTAAATTCTTATTTTCTGTGTCGTACAACTGAATTTATTTATTTATTTATACTATAACAGGAATAGTTACTATAGGAGATTACATTATTTGACTTGGAATTAGGGGAGCTATTGCTGAAGGAATGCTGTAAATGTATGATATGTAGAACTATTGCCATATTTCTGACATTTTTCAAGTGGATTACTAATACATATTTAATTAATATTACACAGAATTTAGTAATTCAATATTAGGCTGATTGATACATTCAAGTACTAATAAAGACACGACACAGGTAGCGAACCTTGGTATTAATAAAAAATTGTTCATTTACTATATATGGTAATTATATTACACAAGCTTATTATATTTTATTTCGTGGTTGACAATTTTAATGAATCTATTAAAGGTTAATTTTTAAATGTCATTTGTGCGCCAACAAAGAGACATTCTTTTTTTCTTCTCCTTTTCCTGTATAACATAACTTGTCTCTGGTAGCACCCCCGAACGTCCTATAATTAATACTTATGAAACTGACGGACATTTGTTGGGGTTTTTTCTCACAAATATTTAGAAATTCAACAGCTGGTGCAGAACATATCCCCTCCCCCCCATTCCCTGTATATCTACGACCTCATCTAGAAGACTGTGTTCAATTCTGGAGGCCATATCTTCAGAAGGATATTAATACATTAGAGACTGCACAAAGAAGGGCAACTAAAATGGTGCATGGCCTCCATCTCAAAACATACCAAGAAAGACTAAAAAAATCTCAATATGTATAGTTTGGGGCAGAGAAGGGAAAGGGGGTAGGATGAGGGGCATGATATAATTGAAAGTTTCTCTCAAGGGTTTTAACAAAGTCCAGGAGGGAAACCTTCTGAAAAATTAAGAGGTATTAGAACACAAGGAGATGCACTGAAACTGGAGGGAGGGAGGTTCAGGGGATATATGAGGAAAAATTACTTCACAGACAGGGTAGTGGACAAGTGGAATAGCCTACCGTCAAAGTTAGTAGAGTCTTAGACAGTAGAGCAATTTAAACATGCATGACACAGACATATGGCAGGACTGGCTAATCTGTGGCTCTCCAGCTGTTATGAAACTACAAGTCCCTTCATGTCCTGCCACACTTTTTTCTTTTAGGGAATTCTAAAACTGTGGCAGGGCATGCTGGGATGTGTAGTTTAATAGCAGCTGGAGAGCCACAGGTTGGCCAGGCCTGACATAAGGTATCCTTAAAAAAAATAAAAAATAAAAAAATAACCTCAAATAAGGTTTGAGGTAAAAAGGGGTAGACTAGATGGGCCAAGTGGTTCTTAGCTGCCAACAAATTCTATGTTTCTTCTGGAAGAAGCAGTTTATGTTGACTTTATGTTCTTTGCATGGTCTTTGTCACGTTGGGGAATTCCAAAATACTACCCAATTGCAATAGGAGGGGGCTATACAATTGTTGTTTGGTAATTAGCCCGGGAGCTATTCAATGAATACCTGTTACAGGTGCTATTTATCTAATAAATTACCTAAACCCACAGGATTAGCCATGTTAAGCAGCTTCTTCCGTGCTTAGCGCAGGGTGCCCGGTACTAGCGACCAGCCCCAAAATCTTTCTTTACGTTACTTTCTGCTAGCACCTCAGGAGGGTGCAAGCAGAAACCCGCAATACGTGCCAACTATTCAAACAGTTTATTAGCTCCCGTGCACTTTAGAAAGGAGCTAAAATCACACAAATAATTGAATGTTCCCCAGAAAGTCTACACCACAAGTCTTAAGAAATCCCTTTACAAGCACTAAATGATTAAATGTCATGCCAATATAATTTTGTCCCCAGCCCCTCCTTTCTCTGTCAGCAAGGCTGTAAGACACTGCACCATGATATTGCAGGCTGGGCTGGAGCTGCATACACATTTTCTCTAACGTCCTAGAGGATGCTGGGGTCCACATTAGTTCCATGGGGTATAGACGGGTCCCTTGGGAGCCATGGGCACTTAGTGTTTAATATTGTGGGCTGGCTCCTCCCTCTATGCCACTCCTACCAGACTCAGTTTAGAAAATATGCCCGGAGGAGCCAGTTACAGCTAGGGGAGCTCCATAGGAGTTTTTCTAGTTTTATTATTTTAAATAGAGTTAGGCCCAGGGAGGCTGCTGGCAACAGCCTCCCTGCTTCGTGGGCTTAGGGGGGAGTAGTGTACAACCCTCTGAAGTTAATAGCCACTATCTCCTCTGACAGGACACTGAGCTCCTGAGGGTGATGATCGCTAGCCCCTGATGCGACCACTCACTCCCGCAGCATGCCGCCACCCCATAACAGAGCCAGAAGACATCGGTTGTGAGTAGATTACTGGCGACCTGACAAGCGGGAAGCCGCTGTGAATGGCGGCATCAGGGTAGGAGCGCAGCGTTAAGGCTGCGCTCCAGTGGGCTCAGCGGTACTACGGTGCGGCGCTGTGAGGAGTGCCCTGGGCCAGCGCAACACCCTTAAAACTGGTCACTGGGCTGTCAGGGAATGTGTTCTACTGCCAGCTGTGTAATTTACCTTAGGCCAGTATAATCATAAAGTGCGGGAAGACGCGCCATGACAGGGGGCGAAGCTTCTTCTCAGAGCGGATCCAGCAGCTCACCAGCACCATTTTCTCCCTACAGATCAGCACACAGAGACACTGACAGGGAACGCTGACCCTCCACATATCTCCAGCTATCCTATGTGGTACCAGGGGGTTATAGCTGGGGGGGAGAAGAGTTGTTGTTCACAATTTTAACTGTGTAGTCTATTAAGGTTGCACAGTCAGCGCCAGGCTTTTATGATATAACTGCCTACTGGGGCGCTGTGTGGGTGCTGGCTCCATTGACTCTGAGTCTCTCTGAAGGTACTTAGAGGAAATTGTGTCTGACATTTTCCTGTGTGTGTGTACATTTTCTCACATTACCATGTCTAGGGACTCTGTGACTTGTGCTGCAGAGTATGCATCTTCCCCAGAGGAATCCATTCCATGTACTCAGGAATGTAATACCATGTCTCAGCCTTCTGAATCCGAACCGTTGGCGGTGACTTCACTTAATGCAATGATATCCCAGATTTCATCTAGGATAACTCATAATGAGGCTGAAACGCAGGTTTTGAGAAAATCTGTAGAGGTTCTGTCTGGTTCTGTCCCCACAACCTCCTCAAACTCCCCTGGTATATGCCCAGGGAAGCGTGCTCTTGGCCAAATTATGCAAGTCGACACGGATACCGACTCTGATACGGGAGACTGTGAGGGGGATATGCGGGGGGGAGGCATCCCTTGCAAAGAGAGTGCAGCTCATGATTGAGGCCATTAGGGATGTGTTACACATTACTGACAAAGCACCTGAGCAGGTCGAGGAGGCTTAATTTACAGACCATAAAAAAGCCTCCCTGACTTTTCCTGCGTTTAAGGAGTTGAACACATTATTTGAAAAATCCTGGGAAAACCCGGAGAAAAAATTCCAGATCCCAAAGAGGGTTCTGGTGACTTTTCCCTTTCCTAAGGAGGATAGGAAAATGTGGGAAAACCCCCCTATAGTAGACGCTTCTGTATCTAGACTGTCTGAAAAGGTGGTTTTACCGGTCCCTGCGTCTACCGCTTTGAAAGAACCGGCAGACCGCAAAATTGAGACTACGCTCAAATCCATATACACTGCTTCAGGCATGGCGTTAAGGCCCACTATTGCCTGTGCATGGATTTCTAAAGCCATAGTAAAGTGGTCAGGCACATTACTAGAGGAATTAGATTTAATGGATAGAAGTGACATTGAAATGTTTTTACGTCACATACAGAATTCTGCAGGTTTCATGGTGGACCTGGGTCATCTGGCTGCAAGGACATCTTCCATGGCTGTCTCGGCACGCAGGGGACTCTGGCTGCGCCAATGGTCTGCAGACACGGAATTCAAGAGAAGTGTGGAGAACCTCCCCTTCACAGGTCAGGCTCTCTTTGGGGAAGCTTTGAATGCGTGGATCTCCACGACAACCGCGGGTAAGTCAACCTTTCTTCCCTCAGCCACTCAAGACACCAAAGAAATCTTTTTCTGCATCTACAATGCAGTTCTTTCGGACCGCAAAGGTTAAGAAGTACAAATTCCCTACCACTTTCTTCAGAGGTGGTCGGGCAAAATTCAGAAAACCTGCACCTGCAGGTTCCCATGAACAGAAGCCTGGCTCTGTTTCCTCAAAATCCTCAGCATGACGGTGGACCTCTCAGCCTGGAGAGCGGGCAGGTGGGAGCGAAACTCAGACTTTTCAGCCACGTCTGGGTATCATCCGGCCTGGATCCCTGGGTACAGGATATTGTGTCCCAGGATATTGTATACAGGCTGGAATTTCAAGAGCTCCCACCTCACAGATTCTTCAAATCAGGCTTACCAGCTTTGCTGACAGAAAGGGCTATACTACAGGAAGCCATTCAAAAATTGGAAAGGGCAAATGTCATTGTTCCGTTTCCACCTCATCTGGAAAGCAAGGGTTACTATTCAAACCTATTTGTGGTACCGAAACCGGATAGTTCGGTCAGACCAATTTTGAACCTGAAGTCGTTAAACCCTTATTTGAAGGAATTCAAGTTCAGAATGGAGTCTCTGAGAGCGGTGATCTCAGGTGTAGAGGTGGGAGAATTCCTGGTATCCCTGGATATCCAGGATGTGTACCTTCACATTCCAATCTGGCCGCCTCACCAGGCTTATCTAAGATTTGCACTGCTGGACTGTCATCAGTTCCAGGCACTGCCATTCGGTCTCTCCACAGCACCGAGGGTGTTCACCAAGGTGATGGCAGAGATGATGGTGCTACTCCGCAGATGGGGAGTGAACATAATTCCAAATCTGGACAATCTGCTGATAAAGGCATCTTCCAGGAAGAAGTAGTTGCAGTCGTCGAAAGCCAGGATTTCGCTTCTATGGTGGCTACAAATGCCTCACCTTCTCGAAGGCCGCAGGTTCGGGATTCAGAACTGGATCCTTCTAACCACGGATGCAAGTCTTTGAGGTTGGGGAGCTGTTACCTAAGGGTAAACCTTCCAAGGGAGATGGTCAAGTTTGGAATCCATTCTTCCAATAAACATTCTGGAACTAAGGGCCGTCTACAACAGTCTTTTACAAGAGGCACATCATCTACAAGATCAAGCCATTCAGGTGCAGTCGGACAATGTAACGATGGTGGCATACATAAACCGACGGGGCGGAACGAAGAGCAGGGTTGCAATGTCGGAAGTAACAAGAATCCTCCTTTGGGCAGAAAAGTATGCAGTGGCGCTGTCGGCAATCTTCATTCCGGGAGTGGACAACTGGGAAGCGGACTTCCTCAGCAGACACGATCTCCATCCGGGAGAGTTGGGCCTCCATCCGGAGGTGTTCACGGAGGTAACAAATCTTTGGGGTGTAAGTCAAATAGACATGATGGCTTCCCACCTCAACAAGAAGCTTCGGAGGTACTGTTCTAGGTCGCGGGATCCACAAGCAGTGGCGGTGGACGCCCTGGTAACTCCGTTGGTGTTCAAGTCCGTGTACGTGTTCCCTCCACTTCCACTCATCCCAAGAATTCTAAAACTCATAAAGCAAGAGTTCAGGCGATCCTCATTGCTCTTGACTGGCCAAGAAGAGCGTGGTACACAGATTTTCTGCAGTTACTGCTGGAAGATTCGAGGCCTCTTCCTCTTCGAGAGGACCTTCTGCAACAGGGGCCGTTCACTTATCAAGACTTACCGCGGCTACATTTGACGGCATGGAGGTTGAACGCCAGATCTTAGCTCGGAAGGGCATTCCGAACAAGGTTATTCCTACCCTGATCGGATTTGGAAATAGAAGTTTCCTACGGTGGAGTTTCAACTTGGATGGTTTCTCCTCTTACTGCAATCAGGGGTGGATGTGGGCTTGCGTCTGGCCATAAAAGTCCAGATTTCGGCCATGTCCATATTCTTCCAGAAACAATTGGCTGCCCTCCCTGAGGTTCAGACTTTCGTGAAAGGGGTTCTGCACATCCAACCTCCCTTTGTGCCTCTTACGGCACCTTGGGATCTTAACGTGGTGCTGCAGTTCCTGCAATCTGATTGGTTCAAGTCTTTACAGGAGGTAGAGGTCAAGTTTCTCACTTGGAAGGCTGTCACACTTTTGGCATTGGCGTCTGCTAGACGTGTCACAATTGGGGGCTTTGTCCTGTAAAGGCCCCTACTTAATTTTACATAAGGATAGAGCGCTGAGCTCAGGACGCGTCAGCCGTTTCTTCCAAAGGTTGTGTCGGCTTTTCATATCAACCAACCTATTGTGGTGCCATTGGCTACTGACTCCCCAATTCCCTCAAAGTCCTTGGATGTTGTGAGGGCTTTGAAGATATATGTGAAGAGTACTGCGCGTCACAGGAAGTCGGACGCTCTGTTTGTCCTGTATGATCCCAAGAAGATTGGATGTCCTGCTTCTAAGCAAACGATTTCTCGCTGGATCAGGTTTACTATTCAGCATGCTTATTCTACGGCAGGTTTGCCGTGTCCAAAATCCGTTTATTCGTAAAGTGGGTTCTTCCTGGACGGCTGCTTGGGGTGTCTCGCCTTTACAGCTTTGCCGAGCAGCTACTTGGTCAGGGTCGAACACGTTAGCTAAATTCTACAAGTTCGATACTTTGGCCTCTGAGGACCTAAAGTTTGGTCAGTCAGTTCTGCAGGAGCCTCCGCGCTCTCCCTCCCATACCGGGAGCTTTGGTACATCCCCATGGTACTTATGTGGACCCCAGCATCCTCTAGGACAATGGTAGCCAACCCTGGTCCTCGAGAGCTACCAACAGTTCACGTGTTCCAGTTCACCTAGCAGATGCATAGGTGAAGTTATTACTAACTGACACATTTTAAAAGATTCACAGTTGGAGCTAATTACTTCACTTGTGATTCTGTTAGGAGACCTGGAAAACGTGAACTGTTGGTAGCTCTCGAGGACCAGGGTTGGCTACCCCTGCTCTAGGACGTAAATGAAAATAGGATTTCTGCTGCGGGGTACACTGGGCTCCACAAGGATAGACATTGGGGTATAGAGTAGGATATTGATCCGAGGCACCAGCAGGCTCAAAAGCTTTGACTGTTCCCAAGATGCATAGCGCCACCTCCTCTATAACCCCTCCTCCCTGCACAGGAGCTCAGTTTTGTAGTTGGTGCTGCAGATAGCAGGCACATAACAGAGGGGCTGCTTCTGGCAGCCCTAAGAAGAGCTTTTTTTTTAAGTAAAGTGAAGACTTCAAGGGCTGCAGCAGAGTGTGGATGTCAGGAGATATTCCCTGCTGCAGCTCCATCTCTCCCAAGCGGCGCTGTACACTCCCGTGCCCTGGTTGCCGGCTACCTACAGCAGGAGGCTCTGGTTTCTTCTGTTAGATACACACGGCTGGGGCTCTCTGGGATCGCGTGGCCGCGCTTCGGGAGGTGGTAAGTGGGTCCCGTTCGTGGGACCCGCGCTGTATATCGGGATCCAGCGTGGGAGGTGGGCCGCGCGCTCTGGCTTGGACACTGTTGCATACAGGCGACCCCACTAGGCCACCAGGGCAAGGGTACAAGTCAAGTTTCTCTTATAAACCATTTTAAATTGGCCCGCAGTACCGGTGGCTAAGTCCCTAAGTCCAGCATGGGGAAGAGGCTTAGACCTGTAGCCCGCCCCCCCAGCCCCAGGGCGCCATTTTCTGCAAATGTTCCCGCCCTGGAGCTGCATATCTGTCTCTCCCTCACTCCCTGTCAGTGTGTGGGCGCCATTTCTCTCAGCTACACTGTTCCTGGGACTGCTTGGGCAAATCCTCCTTTGTAATGCCGCCTGATAGTCAGCACTGTGCCTTTACAAGACACTTAAGTATTCTACATGTCTTTTAGACAGTGATAGTTAAGAAACAGTGCATTTGGTCAGGGCTATCTGGTACACGTACCCTGTGATATACATCCAGTCTTTACTGTGCAGTGTTATATCTATTGTTTACAGAGCTATATATAAGCTAGTCCAGTTCACTATTATTGTTTGTAATAACCTCTGCATTGTACAACTGTGACTATATGTGTGTGCATTAGCTTGCTGGGTGATTTTCATTTTGTGTCTCTCACTCAACTTGCTATCCCTATATTCTATAACCTGAGGGGGCTTGGTGCGTCAGGTTTATAATAATATAATATAGGTTATTCACAAGATGTACTCTAATTGTATTTTTCTCTGTGATTTTAGTCGCCATATCTCTCCAGTATCCCTGTCGACATACGCAGGGGTTTGGGTCAGGTATTGTGCTGCTGACAATTGTACTGTGTTACCTTATATTGCAAATTCTAACTTGTCTGCATCTGAGGGTAACAATTCTGGGGCTGAACACACTAGCAGTGTTGCTGACGCCACAGGTACCTATGAGGAAAATATAGCAGCTGAGTGCTCTGGTTCTGGGGGCTCCTTGCCCCCCAGTGGGACTGTGGCAGCGGGGGTCCATAATGACCCGCCGTGCGCTACTTTCTCCACACTTCTGAATATGCTAGTTACTAAACTAACGCCCCCCATGGGACCTCCCATGCCAGTTCAACCGTATATGGTCCCCGCGGTTAATGCGCCGTTGGCAGATAACTTGTCCGCTCAATTAAAGAAATTGAACCAGTCACTGACTACTAAGAAGTTTGACCCTCGCTCGCCTACGACCAAGGGGTCCTCTAAGCGGACCATTACTTCCTCACAATACACTGCTGTCACTGACACCTCGTCTGATGAAGATGGCGCTTACACTGACCCTGCAGATTCTGACACAGATAATACTGATGGGGATGGTGGTTCACAAGTGGATGTTCCTGACCTATTGGAGGCTATTAAGTTGATTCTACAGATCACGGATGATCCCGAGCCATCCGTCCCTCCTAAGAAAACAGATAGATTCAAGCGTTGGAAGGTGGTTAAACAAGTTCTACCTCATTTTGATCACCTGGTGGATATACGTCAGGAATCCTGGGAAAATCCAGGGAAGAAGTTTGTGCCTCACAAGAAGTTGCTGGCTCGCTATCCCCTTGCGCCAGAGCTGTCTAAAAATTGGGAGACGCCTTCTCCAGTGGACTCTCATGTGGCAAGGATGGTGGTTTCCTCAGCTCTACCTGTCACTATCATCACGTCTCTGAAGGAGCCTACGGATAAACGTGTGGAGGGTTGTCTGAAAGCGATTTACACCCTCACGGGTGCTGCGCAAAGGCCCACTATTGCAGCGACATGGGCTGCAGAAGCTATTGAAGCGTGGGCCCAAGAGTTGGAAGCTGAAATCTCTTCTGACCATGCTAGGCAATGTTTGTCATATATTGTCACTGCTTCTCACTATATTAAAGATGCGGCTTCTGATGCCGTTGTTCTGGCAGCCAAGGCTTCTACTACGTCAGTCCTTGCTCGCCGGATATTGTGGCTGAGATCCTGGTCTGTGGATCTGTATTCTAGAAAAACCCTGGAGGTACTCCCTTTTAAGGGAGATATCCTATTCGGGGAGGACTTAAATAAGATAGTGGCCGATTTGGCTACTGCCAAAACAGCCTGTCTGCCAAGTACTGCTCCTTCTGTGCCGAAGGCTAAAAGTACTTCCTTTCGTCCTTCAGGTAAAGCAAAAGGTCAGGCGTACCACAAACAGGCCCGCACTTCCAAACCTGGTAAGCCAAAGCGCAAAAGAGCCTGGGCTGCCCGTCAGCCAGCTTCCAAGACCGATAAGCCTGCCGCATGAGGGGGCGGGCCTCCCCCTGGGGGACCCCAGGGTGGGGGGCCGGCTTCTAGGATATACCCAGGAATGGTTGAAGACCACATCAGATGCCTGGGTACGGGAAGTCGTCACTCGAGGTTACGCCATAGCCTTCAAAAACCGTCCCCCTCATCGATTTTGCCTGACAGACGTCCCTTTGGACCAGACAAAAGCAAAGACTCTTCATTCGGTGGTACAGACCCTCCTGGACACAGGAGTGGTAGTACAGGTGCCTCTTGCTCAGAGAGGCCAGGGGTACTATTCTCCGCTGTTTCTAGTCCCGAAACCGAATGGGTCCTCCCGGCCCATTCTCAACCTCAAGGCATTGAACAAGTTTGTGAGAGTCTCCAAGTTCCGTATGTAAACCCTTTGCTCTATCGTTCTGGCCTTGGAACCTGGGGATTTTATGGTCTCCCTGGATATACAGGATGCTTGCCTGCATATTCCTATAGCTGTGACACATCAGCATACCTGTTCTAAAATAGAACAGGCATGTACATAAATCCAAAGAAACATTAGCTTTTCTGAACTCTCTTCTTCAAAACTCAATCCTAAATCAGATGTAGATGGAGGGTAAAGTAAATTCCAAAATTGTGTTCAGGAAACAATAGGTGCACCGTATGCTGCAACACATACACATCACACATCAGGGGGATAAATATACACATACAATAGGTGCACCGTATGCTGCAACACATACACAACACACATCAGGGCGATAAATATAATGAAAAGTTAAGTTATTAATACTGGTGGTTATGTTGAACATACTCAGCCCATCTAAATCACTACACCACAGGGTGCGGTCTCTTTGCTATTCAAGAACTTATCTTTGTGTACCTGTAATACGGTTAAGACCAGCTGTCAGCCCATTGTGACAAGGGGTGTGACATTTATGCCGGGTGTACACTAGATGAGGTGTGTACCCATCAATATCGGCTGCGACGGGTCCCGGTGGGGTGCCGGCAAGTTCATACACACTTGCTGATGTCTGGTGTGGCAGGGGGAGGAGCTGGTCCATGCTGTGTTTGGCAGTATGACATCGCCAGATTGAGCTGCATGTACAGCCGACAAGCGTTGTTGCAAGCGATCCGTGGAAGTGTGCATCGCTGACGATATAGTGGGTACATACTGGATGATTTGAATCCTATGTTGTTCAGAAATATTGGAATCGGGCATATCGTTCAAAAAGTCGTCCTGTGTGTACCCAGCTTAATATCAACTGAACAATTTAAAGTTACAAATTTATATCTATACTGTATATTTGTTTGTGTATATACAGTATTATCTATATCAAGCCTTTTTTGTTATAATAAGCACTAGCTATATAGCTCTGTGAACTGTATGTTAATCAGAAAGGGAATAACTTAGTGACTTTATCATTAAAAAAAAGACATGCATTACATTTTCAGTCTGTAGCATAAAGATGTACTGATATTTGAATGACTAGTTTTACATTGTTCGGCATGAAATATATGTGCTTCATGAATTGAAACCACCGAATGCAGGGTTAAAGAACAGTTTGCAGCATAAACATTGTGATTTGACAAGGTTTTTGCACAATAAAATGGTACTAAATGATAGAAAGTCCATTATATAGATAACTGTAGGAATTAGTCTATAGGATGAATGCAATGGGCTGCAATGAAGCAGGTGAATAAAGAGAAGCTATTCATATAATTTCTCATAGAAAATAGAATATGGTTTCAGACTTCTGAGTTATTGAACTGAGTTATTGAACTTCAATTTTCTGATTCTGCAAACTATAATTGAGACTTACAATTAGTCTTGCTACATTTTCATTAAACCACAAATCCAATAATATAGTCTGAATTCACAGATGAACATACCGAGAATTACTCCATTCTGCATTCAAGGGCCAAATTATTACTTAAAGTTAACCCATTGCTGTACTGGTATATTTGTTTTTTAAATAATTGTTACTTTTTGTAGACCAGTAATGAGCAATGAGCAACAGGTAGTCCACTGAGCCTTCACCTGCTGCCCTCAGCTGCTTCCACCATCAGCCCCTGTACCATGCAAGATTGCCAACACGCACTATGTGATGTAATGAAAGACAGAATGATACCTTGTTCCGTCCCTCATTACACTGCATAGCGTTGCATACAATATCATCTGATTGGCCGTGCAGTTCGGCCAACCAGAAGATTTCGTATGCGACCTGTGGGAGCGTGCAATCCTGACTAGAAACTGAATGATCATTACGATTTGTCGTTCTAATATGATAAATTGTGAAGATATTGTTCTAGTGTGTTCCCGTAAGAAGCTTAAATTGGGCTCTGAAAGGCAGCTAATGTAGGGCTTGTAGGAGAGGGGAGGAAGACGTAGTACGTTAGGAGTGGAAGATGAGCTGGGGCGAAAGTATGGAGGACAGACTGAAGTGGAGAGAGGCGGAAGTCAGGGAGGCCGGATAGGAGGTTACAGTAGTCCAATCTGGACATGACCGGCGAGTGCATGATAGTCTTAGTAGCATCTAGGGTGAGAAAAGGACTGATCATGGAGATCTTTTTGAGATTGAAATGACAGGACTGCGACATGTACTGAATGTGTGGTTTGGAGGAGAGGGAGGAGTCTAGGATTACCCCAAGACAGCACACTTTTGGGGTTTGAGGAGGTGGTTGTTCTGTCAATAGATAATAAAATTGTTCATATGAATGAGTAGCATGAATGAATAGCTGATGTGGCTTTGCAGAGGTCATTTTGTTTTTTCTTCTTCAGGGTCCATAGTGATCCACAGTCCTTACATTGGGGTGTAGGTAGTAGGGGTTGACCGGGCACCACACTGTTAATCTTTTAGCTACCAGGATGCTCCGGTCCTCCTCCTCATATACCGCAGCCTACAGAAGCCAGTTTTTAGTGTTGGTGCTGGCAGGACTGGGAGTCTGTTTTAGCGCCAGCGCTGCCGCTCCAACGATCCCCCGCTGGTGCCGCAACGTCAGTAATGCTGAGAGACTTTTCCAGCGGGGTCATGCTAGTACAGCATCCAGGGCCCCAGCCTGTAGCTGGAGAATGGGGGGACAGGTAAGGCTGGCTCCCGTTCGCGAGACCCGTGATACATGCTGCAAGTGCCTCCGGTCTAGGACTGCAGGTGAACCCTCGGTTACACTAGACAACCAAGTCATATATATATATATATATATATATATATCTATATCACACACACACACACACACACACACACACACACATTCTACAAGACGTTTGAGTTTCCACTGGAAGCAGTAGACTGCCACTGTGTTGTGTTCTAGACAGTCTGAAATAGCAGCATAGCTAAGATGCTCAGTTTTTGTTTTTCTCTCCCCAGAAATGGGAGAATTGTACAGTAGCTTGAGCACTAGTCCAATGATACCTGGGTGACTGAGGCTTCTAGTGAGTACAGTGTTGCTCCCAGTCTGCTGTGTCTCTTCCTCCCAGCATCCATTCCTTCCTGCTCCCAGCACGGGTGTAGTATGAGTTGCCGGAGGCCAGCATACCGATGCCGGGATCCCGACCGCTGGCTTACCGACAGCTGTGTGAGCGCTAATGAGCCCCTTGCGGGCTCGCCACGCTTTTTTTTCTCCCTCCAGGGGGAATGTGTCGGCATGCCTTTGGTCGGGATCCCGGCGCCGGTATGCTGGTCGCCGGGATCCCGGTCGTCGGCATAGTGAAGACCACCCCCCACCACACATTCTCCCAGTGTGATACGCCACTGTAATTAATCACTCTGCTTTTTGAAATGTGATAAATGGTCCATAGGCAGGTTAGGTTTAGGTGGGCGTAACTTAGTAACCAGTGGGCTTTTCTTCACTGTTAAAAGCCCACCCAAACCTATCCTGTCCCTTGACCACTTGTAGCGGTCCAGGGAAATGTAAAAGGCGTGCCTATTTAACACATTTGAAGTATCTTTTCCACATGGAGAAACTTTCCACTTCATTTTATTCACCTGCACAGAAGTGGGAGCAGGCGCTGTCTGTGGAATCTCATCCCCAAACACACCTGAAGAGAAACACGCATTGCTCTAATGTTGTGAACTGGAAAAAATTATGTTTGCTGATTTGTAAATACAATTTTCATGAATCACTCAAAAATGAGAGCTCTTATAGCATGTGATCTCATCATGATCCCAAAATAAAACTATGGGGCTTTATTAACAACAGTATGAACATTTTCGGCTTTTTTTTTTTAATGGAATGCTGTGTTATATGTAATATGAAATCCCATAAAAAGAGGTTTGCATTGAGACCTTGCCCAACTCTCTAGCTAAATTCGATGAGCTGCAAGTGCAATTAAAAAGAAAAAACAGTAATAGCAAGTTTTTCATGAAAAAATGGCATCTTTAAAGGCATATATCTTCAAAACTGTTGAACATACTGTATCAACTTAAGATTTGGGGGTTTTCTTAACACCCATGGCAGCATTTAATATACAAAATTTCATCACAATCTTAAACGGTCAGTCTGAAACCTGTGTTGATTTGGTTTGAAATAACCCAGCAATGATGTATGAGGTCACAGATTCTGTACATAAACTTACATTTTTTAAGTTATAATACAAGCCTAACACTTTGTTTATAGTTTGCTCTAGAGGCTGTTTCCATTATGAAAGGACAGTTTGTCTTATGTTTCCTTGCTAACAGTGACCTATACTTATTAGAAAAATATAACTGTATAACGTGAAGTCCAAGTGTGTTGAGTGTGTATTTCTGTAACAAAACTACTGCTTATTTATGTGTTCTATGTATTGCAACTGAAATGTTTATTCCCTTGACTATTAAGTAAAAATTATAATGACATTTCCATTTGGAAATGCAGATGTCAGCTGTGTGCTCTGGATCGTCCGTAATAACGTTAGCGCTGCTAATAATAATTCAGCCTGTTCTTGTGCAGTATCATTAAAGTTGCTAAAATACAGTAGTGACATATGTTTTCTTCTGGGTCAGTAAATAGAGCTTTCCAGTTAGCCATGCATGTCCTGTAATGGGTGTTTTAGTGTTTAACAAATCATTTAAGAACGCAGACAACAGTGTAGACATCCTTTACTCTGTTGTTAGGTTGTTGACTCTAATAAAAAGACAAATGTTTCCATCAAGAAGGTCTCCATCCGCTTGATTTAGTTAATAACGCCAGTTAATTGTGAATGGATTATAGATTTAGTCTTGAACATGTTGATAGGTTTGTTCTTTGTTTGATGAAATTCTGTGGTATGCATTGTTAGTTTCTCTAACGTCCTAGTGGATGCTGGGACTCCGTCAGGACCATGGGGAATAGCGGGCTCCGCAGGAGACAGGGCACATCTAAATAAAGCTTTTAGGATCACATGGTGCGTACTGGCTCCTCCCCCTATGACCCTCCTCCAAGCCTCAGTTAGGTTTTTGTGCCCGTCCGAGAAGGGTGCAATCTAGGTGGCTCTCCTAAAGAGCTGCTTAGAAAAAGTTTTTTTAGGTTTAAATCTCAGTGAATCCTGCTGGCAACAGGATCACTGCA
Organism: Pseudophryne corroboree; assembly: GCF_028390025.1. Taxonomy (NCBI): domain Eukaryota; kingdom Metazoa; phylum Chordata; class Amphibia; order Anura; family Myobatrachidae; genus Pseudophryne; species Pseudophryne corroboree. Next base: position 441,888,909 of record NC_086447.1, read on the forward strand.
TCGAGGGACTTAGGGGAGAGATTTCCAACTCACCTGCGTGCAGGATGGATTGGAGTCTTAGGCTACTGGACACTTAGCTCCAGAGGGAGTCGGAACACAGGTCCTCCTGGGGTTCGTCCCGGAGCCGCGCCGCCGATCCCCCTTACAGACGCTGAAGACGGAGGTCCGGAAAGCAGGCGGCAGAAGACTCCTCAGTCTTCATGAAGGTAGCGCACAGCACTGCAGCTGTGCGCCATTGTTGCTACACGTCTCACTGATTCAGTCACGGAGGGTGCAGGGCGCTGCTGGGGGCGCCCTGGGCAGCAATATTAAATACCTTTAGTGGCAAAATAAATACATCACATATAGCCATTAAGGCTATATGTATGTATTTAACCCAGGCCAGTTTTCTTAAAACCCGGGAGAAAAGCCCGCCGAAAAAGGGGCGGAGCTTATTCTCCTCAGCACTCAGCGCCATTTTCCTGCTCAGCTCCGCTGGTGAGGAAGGCTCCCAGGACTCTCCCCTGCACTGCACTACAGAAACAGGGTAACAAAGAGAAGGGGGGCATAATTTGGCGATATTGATATATTAAAAGCGCTTATATCAAAAACAACACCTTCTAGGGTTGTTTATATACATTTATAGCGCTTTTGGTGTGTGCTGGCAAACTCTCCCTCTGTCTCCCCAAAGGGCTAAGAGGGTCCTGTCTTCGATTAGAGCATTCCCTGTGTGGCTGCTGTGTGTCGGTACGTGTGTGTCGACATGTATGAGGACGATGTTGGTGTGGAGGCAGAGCAATTGCCGGTAATGGTGATGTCACCCCCTAGGGAGTCGACACCGGAATGGATGGCTTTAGTTATGGAATTACGTGATAATGTTAGCACATTACAAAAGTCAGTTGACGAAATGAGACGGCCGGAAAACCAGTTAGTACCGGCTCAGGCGTCTCAGACACCGTCAGGGGCTGTAAAACGTCCCTTACCTCAGTCAGTCGACACGGGTACCGACACAGATGAATCTAGTGTCGACGGTGAAGAAACAAACGTATTTTCCAATAGGGCCACACGTTATATGATCACGGCAATGAAGGAGGCTTTGCAGATCTCTGATACTGCTGGTACCTCAAAAAGGGGTATTATGTGGGGGGTGAAAAAACTACCTGTAGCTTTTCCAGAATCAGAGGAATTGAATGACGTGTGTGACGAAGCGTGGGTTAACCCAGATAGAAAACTGCTAATTTCCAAGAAGTTATTGGCATTATACCCTTTCCCACCAGAGGTTAGGGCGCGCTGGGAAACACCCCCTAGGGTGGATAAGGCGCTCACACGTTTATCAAAGCAAGTGGCGTTGCCGTCTCCTGATACGGCCGCCCTCAAGGATCCAGCAGATAGGAGGCTGGAAACTACACTGAAGAGTATATACACACATACTGGTGTTATACTGCGACCGGCAGTAGCCTCAGCCTGGATGTGCAGTGCTGGGGTAGTGTGGTTGGATTCTCTGACTGAAAATATTGATACCCTGGATAGGGACAGTATTTTATTGACTCTAGAGCAATTAAAGGATGCTTTTCTTTATATGCGAGATGCTCAGAGGGATATTTGTACTCTAGCATCAAGAGTAAGCGCGATGTCCATATCTGCCAGAAGAAGTTTATGGACGCGACAGTGGTCAGGTGATGCGGATTCCAAAAGGCATATGGAAGTATTGCCATATAAAGGAGAGGAATTATTTGGGGTCGGTCTTTCGGACCTGGTGGCCACGGCAACTGCCGGCAAATCCACTTTTTTACCTCAGACCCCCTCCCAACAGAAAAAGACACCGTCTTTTCAGCCGCAGTCCTTTCGCTCCTATAAAAACAAGCGACCAAAAGGACAGTCTTATCTGCCGCGAGGCAGAGGAAAGGGTAAGAGAGGGCAGCAAGCAGCCCCTGCCCAGGACCAGAAGCCCGCCCCGGGTTCTACAAAGCCATCAGCATGACGCTGGGGCTTTACAAGCGGACTCAGGAGCGGTGGGGGGTCGACTCAAGATTTTCAGCAATCAGTGGGCTCGCTCACAAGTGGACCCATGGATCCTGCAGATAATATCTCAGGGTTACATGTTGGAGTTCGAAAGGTCTCCCCCTCGCCGGTTCCTAAAGTCTGCTTTACCAACGTCTCCCTCAGAAAGGACGTCGGTTTTGGAAGCCATTCACAAGCTGTATTCTCAGCAGGTGATAGTCAAGGTACCCCTCCTACAACAGGGAAAGGGGTATTATTCCACACTATTTGTGGTACCGAAGCCGGACGGTTCGGTAAGACCTATTCTAAACCTGAAATCCTTGAACCTGTACATACAGAAATTCAAGTTCAAGATGGAGTCACTCAGAGCAGTGATAGCGAATCTGGAAGAAGGGGACTTCATGGTGTCCCTGGACATAAAAGATGCTTATCTGCATGTCCCAATTTACCCCTCACACCAAGGGTATCTCAGGTTCGTGATACAAGACTGTCATTATCAGTTTCAAACGCTGCCGTTTGGTTTGTCCACGGCCCCTCGGGTCTTTACCAAGGTAATGACCGAAATGATGGTTCTTCTACGAAGAAAAGGCGTATTAATTATCCCTTACTTGGACGATCTCCTGATAAGGGCAAAGTCCAGAGAACAGCTGGAAGTCGGTGTAGCACTAACCCAGGTAGTGCTTCAGCAACACGGGTGGATTCTGAATCTTCCAAAATCTCAATTGACCCCGACAACTCGTCTGCTGTTCCTGGGAATGATTCTGGACACGGTTCAGAAAAAGGTGTTTCTCCCGGAGGAGAAAGCAAGGGAGTTATCCGAACTTGTCAGGAACCTCCTAAAACCAGGAACTGTGTCAGTACATCAATGCACAAGAGTCCTGGGAAAGATGGTGGCTTCTTACGAAGCGATTCCATTCGGCAGATTCCATGCACGGACATTTCAGTGGGATCTGCTGGACAAATGGTCCGGATCGCATCTGCACATGCATCAGTGGATAACACTGTCACCAAGAACAAGGTTGTCTCTCCTGTGGTGGTTGCAGAGTGCCCATCTGTTAGAGGGCCGCAGATTCGGCATACAGGACTGGGTCCTGGTGACTACGGATGCCAGCCTACGAGGCTGGGGAGCAGTCACACAGGGAAGAAACTTCCAGGGCGTGTGGTCAAACCTGGAGACGTCCCTTCACATAAATATACTGGAGCTAAGAGCGATCTACAATGCTCTAAGCCTGGCAAAATCGCTGCTTCAGGGTCAGCCGGTGTTGATCCAGTCGGACAACATCACGGCAGTCGCCCACGTAAACCGACAAGGCGGCACGAGAAGCAGAAGAGCAATGACAGAAGCTGCAAGGATTCTGCGCTGGGCGGAGAATCATGTCATAGCACTGTCAGCAGTGTTCATCCCGGGAGTGGACAACTGGGAAGCAGACTTCCTCAGCAGACACGACCTTCACCCGGGAGAGTGGGGACTTCATCCAGAAGTCTTCCACATGATTGTGAACCGTTGGGAAAGACCAAAGGTGGACATGATGGCGTCTCGCCTCAACAAAAAATTGGACAGATATTGCGCCAGGTCAAGAGACCCTCATGCAATAGCTGTGGACGCTCTGGTAACACCGTGGGTGTACCAGTCAGTGTATGTGTTCCCTCCTCTGCCTCTCATACCAAAGGTACTGAGAATTATACGGAAAAGAGGAGTAAGAACAATACTGGTGGCTCCGGACTGGCCAAGAAGAACTTGGTATCCGGAACTTCAAGAGATGCTCACGGAGGATCCATGGCCTCTACCTCTAAGAAGGGATCTGCTTCAGCAGGGACCTTGTATGTTCCAAGACTTACCGCGTCTGCGTTTGACGGCATGGCGGTTGAACGCCGGATTCTAAAAGAAAAGGGCATTCCAGAGGAAGTTATTCCTACCTTGATTAAGGCTAGAAAGGAAGTGACTGTACAACATTATCACCGCATTTGGCGAAAATATGTTGCGTGGTGTGAGGCCAAGAAGGCTCCAACGGAAGAATTTCAATTGGGTCGATTCTTACATTTCCTGCAAGCAGGATTGTCTATGGGCCTAAAATTGGGGTCCATTAAAGTTCAAATTTCGGCCTTATCAATCTTCTTCCAGAAGGAATTGGCATCAGTGCCTGAAGTACAAACTTTTGTCAAAGGTGTACTACATATACAACCCCCAATAGTGCCTCCAGTGGCACCGTGGGATTTGAACGTAGTTTTGAATTTTCTCAAATCTCATTGGTTTGAGCCTCTAAAATCGGTAGATTTAAAATACCTTACATGGAAGGTAACCATGCTATTGGCCCTGGCTTCAGCCAGGAGAGTTTCAGAGTTGGCGGCTTTATCATACAAAAGCCCATATCTGATTTTCCATTCGGACAGGGCAGAACTGCGGACACGTCCTCATTTTCTCCCTAAGGTGGTTTCGGCTTTTCACTTGAACCAGCCTATTGTGGTGCCTGCGGCTACTAGCGACTTGGAGGACTCCAAGTTACTGGATGTTGTCAGAGCATTAAAAATATATATTTCAAGGACAGCTGGAGTCAGAAAATCTGACTCGTTGTTTATATTGTATGCACCCAACAAGATGGGTGCTCCTGCGTCTAAACAGACGATTGCACGTTGGATCTGTAGCACAATCCAACTTGCACATTCTGTGGCAGGCCTGCCACAGCCTAAATCTGTAAAGGCCCACTCCACAAGGAAAGTGGGCTCATCTTGGGCGGCTGCCCGAGGGGTCTCGGCATTACAACTTTGCCGAGCAGCTACGTGGTCAGGGGAGAACACGTTTGTAAAATTTTACAAATTTGATACTCTGGCTAAGGAGGACCTGGAGTTCTCTCATTCGGTGCTGCAGAGTCATCCGCACTCTCCCGCCCGTTTGGGAGCTTTGGTATAATCCCCATGGTCCTGACGGAGTCCCAGCATCCACTAGGACGTTAGGGAAAATAAGAATTTACTTACCGATAATTCTATTTCTCATAGTCCGTAGTGGATGCTGGGCGCCCATCCCAAGTGCGGATTGTCTGCAATACTTGTACATAGTTATTGTTACAAAGATCGGGTTATTACTATTGTTGTGAGCCATCTTTTCAGAGGCTACTTCGTTTTTTGTTATCATACTGTTAACTGGGTTCAGATCACAAGTTGTACGGTGTGATTGGTGTGGCTGGTATGAGTCTTACCCGGGATTCAAGATCCTTCCTTATTGTGTACGCTCGTCCGGGCACAGTACCTAACTGAGGCTTGGAGGAGGGTCATAAGGGGAGGAGCCAGTACGCACCATGTGATCCTAAAAGCTTTATTTAGATGTGCCCTGTCTCCTGCGGAGCCCGCTATTCCCCATGGTCCTGACGGAGTCCCAGCATCCACTACGGACTATGAGAAATAGAATTATCGGTAAGTAAATTCTTATTTTTTATCTGCTTTTTCTTTCTAGCATTACCATAGCATATACAAAATAAATCCTAATTATGCAGGGCTTTATGCCTTGATTTGTCATTAATAAATAAGTATTTTGTCTGGTCCATCTCATATAATATATAAAGTGAAGTATAGTTAAAAATTCCTTGTTAACACAGGACACTCACTTTTTGTCTACTTTATTAACAACAATGGTAAAGGATAACCTTTTGTGTGCGGTGTATAGTAATCCAGCAAAACCAATGCTTGCCATGTAAACGTATAAATACTGTAAGCATCAGGTCTAATTACTCCAATACCACCTCAGTAAAAGTGTACTCCCTTCTAGCTCCAATAGTGCATTGGGGATATTGTTGGACTCCCAACGCTCAAGATGCCGGCATGGGAATCATGACACTGCTCAGATACCCTGTGCCAGATTCTTGAACATAAGTATGCTGAAAAACCTTAGGTTTAAGCTGCAGGGGATAGGATTTGGCACAGTGGGGAGGGGTTTAGGGTTAGGCTCACCATATGCCTTTTCTAATTATACAGATGTATCCATGCCCATCTATCCTCCATGTGGCTTGTAGTGTGAAAAACTAGTCACATTTCTCTGTCATCCATCTGGGGGACGCCGCGCCTCTACTTGTGGGTTAGAGGTGTGCGGTGCTGGAGTTTGGCACAGAACCTATTAAAAACGAACTTCTAACCCCTCCCATCTCCAGCCTGACTAGCCAGTAACTCAGTTTTAGTTTTGTGCCTGTGGAGTACAGACACTGTTTTCTCTATAGATCTTAGTTATGTTTTTTTGTTTTATTCGTTTTTTCTGGAGTACCTACAGTAGTCCCTGTATACAGGTGACAGGTACTGCTAGAGTGGGGTTAGTTAGATGTATGTGCTTTTCCCACTCTACTCTGCCGCTGGAGAGCCACCATACAGTACTTCAGTTACTGGGGCGCTCTCTTTGATCAGGATTCCGGCAATGATGAGGTACAGGACAGCCACAATCTGTCTTTGACAGCATTGGGCTGTTCCGTCTATTTCTATATATATAAATATATATGTGTGTGTGTGTGCTTTCCGTGTCAGCTTCCCCCCCTTCCCTTCGGAGGTGAGCTGTAGCGCTGGGTAGCAGGAGTTTCTTTATCCCTGCTACCGCTTAGATGGGTATACTGGCGGACCGGGAGAGAAGAGAGACACTCCCCGCTGCCAACAGACACACTGTGTGTAGCGTCGCGGCACTTAATTCCCTGCTGCCCGCCAGACACGCTGTGTGTAGCGTCGCGGTACTTCCCCTGAAGGGGAGCTGCGGACTTCCAGAGTATGCAGTGCTTTCTACTGAGGGCAGCCGCGGCGGTGAGACTAAGGGGGAAGGAAGGATTTCCCGCCTTGTACAGCCCGCGCGGACCTCCGCCCTGCCTCTGTGGTGAGCTCCGGGCACCATCTTCTGCAGCTTTAGTACGTGGGACGCTGTGCAGCACACGCACTCTCATACACATAGGAGGATAGCAGAAAGCAGTTCTCACTCTGTTCATTCAGATGGAGATCGGGCTACAGCAAGTATATTTGTAACATTGTGTCATTTTCCTAGTTATAGCGAGATATGAATGACAGTCTCTTAGTGTCACACTAATTGTGGGTTCACCACTGGGATACCACTGTTATACGGAGGTTATTTATATTTAATTCTTTAAAGCATTTGTTACTATTTAGAAATAGAAATATGGCCAATGGGGGGCGTGGCCTAGTGGGCATTGAGGAAGGACGTGCTGCCGCTGTGCTCCGGAGCCCAACTACCTTTTTCCACCTTGGGAGAGGAGCTACAGCCGGCATTAGCACCCTGCCCGCACTGTCACCAGGCCACTGCAGTTCGCGACATCGAGAGGTGGTCGCGCAGGGTCAGGGAACGCATCCGTTAGCTCCCGCGAACTGCGGCCTGCCCCGCTGGTGGAAGCCACGGCCTGGAGTTTGGAGCTCTGACCCGGGCCTTTACCCCAGCTAACCGTCCGGCGCGCAGTGGCTTCCGGGACCCGGGGGGACTACAGAGGGCGCTACTAGCTGGCAGGCAGTGGGGTTCTCGACTTAGAGCCCTGGCGGGACAAAAATATCTATATGCTGCAGATACTCACACTATCTCTCTGACGCAGCTGCTGCCAATTTGTTGGGGTAAGCTATAACACCCCCCCCCCCCCCCCCCTGTTGATTTCTGGACTCTGTTTGCGCTCCCCTGGAGTTTCTCTTGCCCCTAACTACCGGATACCCCCTGCCCTGCTCCTCCTGCTCGTATCAGAGGTTGGCGGGCGCGGGGAGCAGTGGATAGGGGTCACTAAAACGCCATCATTGGCTCTGATAGCTGTTTGCGGGGCAGGCTGTCCGGAGTCTTGTGATTCATAGTAACATAGTTTACCTACACTTGATTTCAACATATTCCTCTCTTTTCAACACTGTGCTGATTATGGATAAATACGTGGCCAGACAGGCCGGAGGCACTAAGGGGGGCCAGACGGGCAGGGGTCATGGCAGCGGCATGTCATCTTCCGCATCACCCGCCTCTCCCGGTAATCGACGGGGCGACGTTGCAAAAGAACAAGCCTGTGATGACGCTACTCCTGCCGTCACTGTTTCCCTTACCTCTTAAGAACTGACCACTCTTCTAGCCTCACTTTTGGATCAGAAATTGGCACCACTGAAAGATTCTATCGACTCTGCACTCTCACAACTCACGAAACACAATCAACGTCTCTCCGAAGCGGAACAACGCATATCAGATTTGGAAGATGAGCTTACAGCGGCTAAGGCCACGTTATCTGATCAGGAGAAGTCGGTATTGTCCATGGCGGACAAGCTAGAAGATTTAGAGAATAGAAATCGTAGAAATAATGTCCGCATCATCGGCCTTCCTGAATCCGTCAAATATACAGATCTCATGTCTGAGTGGCTGCCACAAGAACTGGGCTGTGTTCCGACTGGTTCATCTTTGCTAGTGGAAAGGGTGCATCGGGTGGGCCCTGATAGACAGGCTGCCAGGGATCGCCCTCGCCCTGTGATATTGCGGATTTTGAATTATGCCGACAAAGTGCAATTGCTAGAGGTTTATCGTAAACATGCTGCAGATTACAATGGTGTAAAGCTACTACTGTTTCAGGACTTTTCATATATGGTGGCTATGAAACGACGTGAATATGCCCCGACCTGCAAGAAGTTATTTGATATGGGGTGCTGCTTTTCACTATTGTAGCCTGCAAAGTTTCGTGTTTTTCATAGTGACGAACACCATTTCTTTGATTCACCAAAGGCGGCCAATAACTTTGTGGCCTCATTCTCCTCAGGATCCCTCGGCACGTAGATCGGACGAGGATTGAAGATGAGAGATATTGTTTGTATTGTTATCTCAACACCTCTTTACATTCAGGTTTCTTAGTTTTCTTTTGGTTTTCACAGCCTCCGTTACTTGCATCTTCATGCTAATTGTGAGATATAGCTATACTGCAATTGAGTTTTATTGCTGCAAATTTTGCCATATATGTGGATTCACAATGTTTTATTGTTTTGTTGTTATCGCTGTTGGATTGCTAATGTTCTATTGTTCCGTGCTCTACTTTCACTTCCCCTATCCCTCCTCCGCTATTATTCTTCTAGGTATTGGCAATCTGACGGATTGCCCTCATGGGTTCAAAAAAGTTTTAAGATGCTTTGGACATTGATTGTTTGGTATATTGTTTTAGATTTGTGGTATTTGTATACAGGTTTGGCAAGATGCTCTAGGTACCCATATTCCTGTCCTCGCATGCTCGCTGGGACGGGCTGAATACAACTGTTCCCATAATCATGATAATTTTGTGGCTTAGAGTAGCTATTGGATAGTATGACTTCTCACACTGACGGCTCCACTAAGACTCAGTCCTCTTTAACATATGTCACTTGGAATGTGGAGGGATTAAACTCCCCTATTAAGAGACGCTAAGTATTGTCACATTTAAAACGCCTTAAACCGGATATTGCATTTTTACTAGAGACCCTTTGGGCTATGAAAGATCCCAACACCCTTAAAGGACCTTGGGTGGGAGAATTTAAGACTGCTTCATTTACTGCAAAACGTAGGGGAGTTTTGATTTTATTTAGGAAACTCTTGCCATACATAATTAAAGATACGTGGTCTGACCCAGAAGGTAATTTTTTTTTCATAAAGCTCTCGCTTCTGTGCTCCTTATATACATTAACGGCGCTTTACACACCGACAGGCTCGGCTAGACCGTTTTTTACGACTATACAAAATTGCAGGAATGGGCGGAAGGAGAGTTACTGTTTGGGGGCAATTTTTATTGTGTTCTCTCTAGGGGCCTGGACCGTTCCTCTGGTCGGGGGGTTGAGGGAGATGTCTCCTCGAGGACCTTTTTGAAAGATTCTTTAAAGTTATGTGATCCATGGAGATGCCAACATCCGATTTCACGGGAATACACTTTATACTCTCACCCCCATCATACTTCTTCTCGCATAGATATTTGGTTACTTTCTGACACACTGTATAGTAGGGTAGTGGACTCGTGTATAGGCCCCATTGCTCTTTCAGATCATGCACCGGTTTGGGTGACCCTATCTATTAAAGATCCCCTGATTACTTCTTATAATTGGAGATTTCCTGCCTAACTTGCCAAGTCTACTGATTTTCGTAATCACCTGACAACAGCTTTCTATAATTATGAACAAGATAATGCAGGCCATTTAGATAATATTCCGTTGTTTTGGGCTGCGGTGAAGACTGTAATTAGAGGTCAGGTGATGGAGTATGTGGCCAGGAAAAGGAGAAAACTTTCAAAGGTTATCGAAGATCACAGTAAATTGTTGACGTCCGCTTACGATGCCACGCTGCAATCGGACTCTATAGTTTCTCGAAAACATTACGTAGATGCCAAACATTCTTATGATACCTTATGTACTGAACGGGCCCAATTTGCCCATGATGTCCAGCGTAGTAAATATTATTATGGGTGCAATAAATCGGAGAGACTGCTTGCTAACCTTGTACGTTCCCATAACGCTCCTTCTCTTGTATTAACCCTTCAAATGGATCCCCGGTTACTGATCTGTCGGAGATATTCGATCATTTCAGTGATTATTACCGGTTGCTATATACCTCCCCACTTGATTCTCCATCTGAAGGCGACCAATTCCTTTCTAAGGCGGAATTGCCTGTCCTAACTGAGGAGGAGAGAAATTTATTGACTACATCAGTAACTGATGTAGAATTATCCTTGTTGATCAAATCATTAGCTAAAGGTAAATCCACAGGTCCTGATGGTTTCGAAGCAGAATACAGGTTGAGTCTCCCTTATCCAAAATGCTTGGGACCAGAGGTATTTTGGATATGGGATTTTTCCGTATTTTGGAATAATTGCATACCATAATGAGATATCATGGTGATGGGACCTAAATCTAAGCACAGAATGCATTTATGTTACATATACACCTTATACACACAGCCTGAATGTCATTTTAGCCAATATTTTTTATAACTTTGTGCATTAAACAAAGTGTGTATACATTCACACAATTCATTTATGTTTCATATACACCTTATACACACAGCCTGAAGGTCATTTAATACAATATTTTTAATAACTTTGTGTATTAAACAAAGTTTGTGTACATTGAGCCATCAGAAAACAAAGGTTTCACTATCTCAATCTCACTCAAAAAAGTCTGTATTTCGGAATATTCCGTATTTCGGAATATTTGGATATGGGATACTCAACCTGTATTATCAACTCCTTTTAGATAATTTGTTACCCCACATTGTTACTTTGTTTAATTCCTTGCTTTCTGGAGAACAACACCCCTCTAATTTCGCTGAGGCTAGGATCGTGGTATTTCCAAAAGCAGGCAAAGACCCTACACAGGTCCAATCCTATAGACCAATTTCTCTATTAAATCAGGACCTGAAACTTTTTACTAAACTTTTGGTGCAACATATGCAGAGTTTTCTCCCTCGGATATTGCACCCAGCTCAAAATAGCTTTGTGAAGGGCAGAACTTCGGTCCACAATGTGCGTATGTTAGTAGCGACATTATATCATTATCATCAATTGAACAACAAAGAAGCCATCATTGTCAGCTGTGATGCTGACAAGGCATTTGATAGGGTTTTCTGGTCGCATATTTCACGTATACTCCATGCTCAACAATTTGGCCCGGCATTTATTGGTTTTTTTAATATGTTGTACTCCCATACGATGGTTTATTTAACTATTAATGGACTAAATTCGTCACCTTTCACACGGTCTAGAGGCACCCGCCAAGGATGTCCCCTTTTGCCACTGTTGTTTAATTTGGCACTTGACCCATTGATCCGCGTATTCTGTAAGGACAATACGTGGCGAGGTGTTAGATTAGGCATTTCAGAGATTAAAGTATCGGCTTTTGCAGATGATCTGCTTCTGTATTTTAGTAACCCAAAACAAGCCCTCCCCTCCTTACAACAGATTTTGGCAGATTTTCAATTGATATCTGGTTTCACTATTAATTTTACTAAAACAGAAACTTTGGCTCTACATACCATGGCTAAATCTGGATGGGGTGGCTCTTTTCCTTTTCGTTGGGCCCAGGATCATCTCTTGTATCTAGGTTTACGATTTCCCAGTGATCCTACCACTATATATACTGTTAATTATACACACTTTGTCACTCAAATGTTGTCAGATTTAGAAAAATGGAGACATCTGCCGTTATCATATATTGGGAGATGCCATTTATTAAAAATGATTTCTTTCTCTTACGTCCTAGAGGATGCTGGGGACTCCAAAAGGACCATGGGATATAGACGGGATCCGCAGGAGACATGGGCACACTAAAAAGACTTTGACTGGGTGTGAACTGGCTCCTCCTATGCACCTCCTCCAGACCTCAGTTAGATTCTGTGCCCAGGAGTGACTGGACACACACTAGGGGAGCTCTACAGAGTTTCTCTGGAAAGACTTTTGTTAGGTTTTTTATTTTCAGGGAGACCTGCTGGCTACAGGCTCCCTGCATCGTGGCACTGAGGGGAGAGGTCAGACCTACTTCTTAGTTCAAAGGCTCTGCTTCTTAGGCTACTGGACACCATTAGCTCCAGAGGGTTCGATCACTTGGTGCGCCTAGCTGCTTGTTCCCGGAGCCGCACCGTCACACCCCTCACAGAAGCCAGAAGAAAGAAGCCGGGTGAGTATTAGAAGAACAGAAGGCTTCAGACGGCAGAAGACTTCAGTGACTGAGTACAACGCAGCGGTAGCGCTGCGCTCCATGCTCCCACACACACACCAACGATACAAGGTGCAGGGCGCTGGGGGGGAGCGCCCTGGGCAGCAGTTACTGAAGGCTTTGTGTGCACTGGCAAAGGCAGATTCGGTGCCTGTGCACCGTATACATTACCCCCACCAGTATAAAAAAAATCAAATTTGAGCAGGACTACAGCATGCAGGGAAGGGGCGGGGCTTAGCCGCACAGCTCACCAGCGCCATTTTCTCTCTCCACAGCCGCTGCAGAGACGCTGGCCCGGACCTCCAAGCTCCTTACAAGTAACAAGGGAGCAAAACGGGGGGGGGGGGGGGGCACATGCAATTTGGTCCTTTTTCATGTTTATATTACAGCACAAACCACATATACTATTTATTTGTAGTATTTGGGCGCTGGGGTATGAGCTGGCATACTCCCTCTGTGTATCTCTCTACAGGCTTCCCTGTGGGTCTGTCCCCTTGATTTGGCCAGTGTGGGTGTGTCGGTACTACGTGTCAACATGTCTGAGGCTGAGTGTTCCTCTCCGGAGGAAGTTACTGGGGGCGCAGAAAAGGATTTGGGAATGACTCTGTCGGCACAGCTGACTGCTGATTGGGTGAATATGTTGAGTACACTGAATGCAAATGTGGCTTTATAGTCTAAGAGGCTGGATAAATCTGATTCTCAGACAAAAACATGGAGGAAATCCATGGAGGACGCTTGGTCTCAGGTACAGACCCCCTCAGGGTCACAAAAACGTTCATTTACCCAGATTACAGATACCGACACAGACTCTGATTCCGATGTCGATTTCAATGAGGCTACTTTACATCCAAGGGTAGTTAGGAGTATTCAGTACATGATTGTGGCTATTAAAGATGTTTTACATATCTCTGAGGAAGCTGCTGTTCCAGACACAAGGGTTTGCTTATTTAAAGGGGAAAAGCCTGAGGTGAAGTTTCTCCCCCCTCATGAACTGAACGCTCTTTGTGAAAAGGCTTGGGAGTCGCCTGACAAAAGGTGTCAAATTCCCAAGATAATTTTTATGACATATCCTTTCCCCTCTGACGACAGGGAGAAACGGGAGTCGTCTCCCAATGTGGACAAGGCTCTATCCCGATTGTCCAAGAAGGTGGCGCTTCCGTCTCCTGACACTGCTGATCTCAAGGATCCGGCGGATCGCAAGCAGGAGACGACATTGAAGGCCATTTTTGTTAATACTGGTGCATTGCTCAGACCTGCTGTGGCGTCGGTATGGGTGAGTAGTGCTATTGCTAAGTGGGCTGATAATTTGGCTTCTGATATGGATACCCTTGATAAGGATAACATTCTTTTGACTCTTGGTTATATCAAGGATGCTACAGATTACCTAAAGGATGCGGCGAGGGATATTGGCCTCTTGGTATCGAGAGCCAATGCCATGGCGGTCTCGGCTAGGAGGGCGCTGTGGATTCATCAATGGAATGCTGATGCCGACTCCAAGAAGAATATGGAAGCTCTCCCTTTTAAAGGTAGTGTCTTGTTTGGTGACGACCTTGCTGACCTGGTGTCTACCGCTACTGCGGGTAAGTCATCTTTTCTTCCTTATGTTCCCACACAACAGAAAAAAGCGCCCCATTATCAGATGCACTCCTTTCGGCCTAATAAATACAAAAAAGGAAAGGGCCCGTCCTACCTTGCTTCAAAGGGTAGAGGAAGGGAAAAGAGGTCGCCTGCCGTGTCAGGCACCCAGGACCAAAAGTCCTCCCCCGCCTCTACCAAGTCCACCGCATGATGCTGGGGCCCCCCTGCGGGAGTCCGTACCAGTGGGGGCCGTCTCCGATTAGACATAGTGTCCCAAGGGTACAAACTGGAGTTTCAGGAGTTAACCCCCGCCGCTTTTTCAAGTCGGCCCTACCAGTTTCTCTTCCAGAAAGAGTAGTAGTAAATGCTGCAATACAAAAGCTGTGTCAACAGAGGGTCATTGTGCCGGTTCCCCTGTCCCAACGGGGGGAAGGGTTCTATTCGAGCTTCTTTGTCGCGCCGAAGCCGGGAGGCTCGATCAGACCGATTCTGAACCTAAAATCCCTCAATCCATACTTGAAAACTTTCACGTTCAAGATGGAATCTCTTCGAGCTGTAATCTCCAGCCTAGAAGGGGGGGATTTTATGGCGTCAGTCAGTCAGGCCTTCCTGAGATTTCGATGCAGGATTGTCAAAACCAATTTCAGACGTTGCCGTTTGGGCTTTCCACTGCCCCGAGGGTTTTCACCAAGGTAATGGCGGAAATGATGGTACTCCTTCGCAAGCAAGGGGTCACAATAATCCCGTACTTGGACGATCTCCTGATAAAGACGAGATCAAAGGAACAGTTGTTAAGAAATGTGGAACTCTCCCTGTCTGTTCTGTGACATCACGTTCGGATTCTAAATTTGCCAAAGTCTCAGTTGATCCTGACAACTCGGCTGCCATGCCTGGGCATGATCCTAGACACGGAGCTTCAGAGAGTGTTTCTTCCGGTCTACAAAGCTCTGGAAATACAGACCATGGTCAAGGAGCTTCTGAGGCCGACAAGAGTGTCGATTCATCAATGCACTCGAGTGCTAGGGAAGATGGTTGCGGCTTACGAAGCCATTCCTTTTGGCAGGTTTCATGCCCGGTTGTTTCAGTGGGATCTGCTGAACAAATGGTCTTGGTCTCACCTGCACATGCATCGGAAAATAAGTCTATCGTCCATGGCCAGGTTTTCTCTCCTGTGGTGGCTGCAAGGTTCCCACCTTCTAGAGGGACACCGATTTGGAATCCAGGACTGGGTCCTGCTGACCACAGATCCAAGTCTCCGAGGCTGGGGCGCAATCACGCAAGGAAGAAGTTTCCAGGGAAAATGGTCAAGGCAGGAATCTTGTCTCCACATAAATGTTCTCGAGTTAAGAGCCATTTACAACGGCCTCCTGCAAGCGAAGAACCTTCTTCAGGGTCTCCCTGTCCTGATCCCATCGGACAACATAACTGTGGCGGCGTACGTAAACCGCCAAGGCGGAACAAGGAGCAGGGCGGCAGTGGCGGAGGCCACAAGAATTCTCTGCTGGGCGGAACAGCACGTGAGCGCTCTGTCAGCAGTCTTCCTCCCGGGTGTGGACAACTGGAAAGCAGACTTCCTCAGCAGACACGATCTCCATCCGGGAGAGTGGGCTCTTCATCAAGAGATATTTGCAGAAGTGACAAGGCGTTGGGGAATTCGTCAGATAGACATGATAGCGTCTCGCCTCAACATGAAGCTTCCGATGTATTGTTCCAGGTCGAGGGACCCCCAAGCCTGTGCAGTGAACGCCCTGGTAACTCCGTGGGTGTTTCAGTCGGTGTATGTGTTCCCTCCGCTTTCTCTCATTCCAAAGGTGTTGAGGATCATAAGACGAACAAGGGTTCAGGCAATACTCGTTTTTCCAGATTGGCAACGGAGGGCCTGGTATCCGGATCTTCAGGAATTGCTAGTAGAAGATCCTTGGCCGCTTCCTCTAAGAGAGGACCTGTTACTGCAGTGGCCCTGCGTGTTACCGGACTTACCGCGGCTGCGTTTCACGGTGTGGAAGTTGAACGCCAAATCCTAGCTTTGAAAGGTATTTCAGGAGAGGTCATCCCCACTCTCCTTAAGGCTAGGAAGGAGGTCACGGCAAAATATTATCACCGTATTTGGTGAAAGTATGTGTCGTGGTGTGAAACCAAAGCAGCTCCTGCGGAGGAGTTTCACTTGGGTCGTTTCTTCCACTTTTTGCAGGCAGGCGTGGATGCAGGCCTGAAATTGGGTTCCATCAAAGTGCAGATTTCGGCTTTATCTATTTTCTTTCAAAAATAATTGGCCGTCCTTCCTGAGGTTCAGACTTTCATGAAGGGAGTGCTGCATATCCATCCTCCATTTGTGCCTCCCGTGGGACCTTGAAGTGGTGGTGCAGTTTCTTATGTCTCACTGGTTTGAACCTTTGCGTAAGGTTGAGTTAAAGTTTCTCACTTGGAAAGTCGTCATGCTTTTGGCTTTGGCGTCTGCCAGACGAGTGTCCGAATTGGCGGCTTTGTCTCACAAGAGCCCATATTTGATTTTTCATGTGGATAGAGCGGAATTGAGGACTCATCAACAATTTCTGCCGAAGGTGGTTTCTTCGTTTCACATAAATCAACCTATTGTGGTACCTGTGGCTACGGATGCTGTGGCAGTCCCAAAATCTCTTGATGTCGTAAGAGCTTTGAAAATTGATGTCGCCAGAACGGCTCTTACTAGGAAAACAGAGGCTCTGTTTGTCCTGTATGCTTCCAACAAGATTGGAAATCCTGCTTCCAAGCAGACTATTGCACGCTGGATTTGTAATACAATTCAGCACGCTCATTCTTCGGCTGGTCTGCCGTTGCCGAAGTCAGTAAAGGCCCATTCTACCAGGTAGGTGGGCTCTTCTTGGGCGGCTGCCCGAGGGGTCTCAGCACTTCAACTTTGCCGAGCAGCTACGTGGTCGGGTTCAAACACTTTTGCTAAGTTCTACAAGTTTGATACCCTGGCTGAGGAGGACCTCATGTTCGCTCAATCGGTGCTGCAGAGTCGTCCGCACTCTCCCGCCCGGTCTGGAGCTTTGGTATAGACCCCATGGTTCTTTTGGAGTCCCCAGCATCCTCTAGGACAGAGGTGGCCAACCAGTCAGAGGCAAAGAGCCAGAAAAGATCTGTAGTCATGCGAACGCCGAGGGCGCACGCGCAAAAATGGTGGCGTGGCCTAGTTTTCACAAAGCCACACCCCATTTTGTGCGCACACCTTTTGTTATGACATTTGTAGGAGTATGACCTTGTGTCATAACTCCGTTTTTAGTCATGTTGTACAGTGCCAAATACATTTAATGTCCCAGTACAGTGCCACATACATATAAAAATGTAAATAAATGGGTGCCTCCACACTGCCAGAAACATATGTCCCCACAGTGCCACATACACCTATGTCCCCACAGTGCCAGATACATATATGCCTCACAGTGCCAGATACATATATGCCTCACAGTGCCAGATATACATGTCCCCCCAGTGCCAGATATACATTTCCCCCCAGTGCCAGCTATGCCCCAGTGCCAGATATATATGTCCCCACAGTGCCAGCTATGCTCCTAGTGCCAGATATATATGTCCCCATAGTGCCAGTAGTTATGCCCCCAGTGCCAGATATACATGTCCCCACACAGTACCAGCTCTGCCCCCAGTGCCAGATATACATGTCCCCCCAGTGCCAGATATACATTTCCCCCCAGTGCCAGCTATGCCCCCAGTGCCAGATATATATGCCCCCACAGTGCCAGCTATGCTCCTAGTGCCAGATATATATGTCCCCAAAGTGCCATATATGCCCCCAATGCCAGTGTCCCCACAGTGCCAGATATGCCCCCAGTGCCAGATATACGTCCCCACACAGTGCCAGCTCTGCCCGCAGTGCCATTTATACATGTCCCCACAGTGCCAGATATATGTCCCCACAGTGCCAGCTATGCCCCCAATGCCAGTGTCCCCACAGTGCCAGATATGCCCCCCAGTGCCAGATATACGTGTCTCCACAGTGCCAGCTATGACCCCAGTGCCAGGTATACATGTCCCCACAGTGCCAGCAATGCCCCCCTTCCCCTGTGCTGTTCACCGCGCTGCTGATGTCTGTGAGGGGAGGAGAGCGCAGCGTGCACCTCTCCTGCCCCTCACTCTCCAGCGGCTGTCTCCCTTCAATAGGGCGCCAGTCCGTGAGCCAATTCAAAGCTCGCGGTCCGGCAGCCTTAGCTGCCGGTCCGCGATCTCTGATTGGCTCACGGACCGCCGCTGGATTGAAGAGGAACACAGCCGCCGGAGAGTGAGGGGCAGGAGAGGGACACGCTGCGCTCTCCTCCCCTCACTGACAGCAGCAACGCGGTGAGTAGGAAGGGGAGGCCGTGGGCAGCGGTGGCCAGGAGCCGGCTGAGCCGCATGCGGCGGATGAAAGAGCCGCGGGTTGGCCACCCCTGCTCTAGGACGTAAGAGAAAATAGGATTTTAATACCTACCGGTAAATCCTTTTCTCCTAGTCCGGAGAGGATGCTGGGCGCCCATCCCAGCGTGGACTGTTCCTTGCAGTTGTATTGATACTTGTTATTTTCGGTTACACGAGGTTTGTTTATCAGTTATATTCAGCTTGTTGCTGTTGTTAGTTCATACTGTTATCTGGTTTTCCTGCTGATACTGTTGTACGGTGTGTTTGTGGTGTGAGCTGGTATGTCTCTCGCCCTTCGTTTAACAAAAATTCTTTCCTCGAAAATGTCCGTCTCCCCTGGGCACAGTTCCTATAACTGAGGTCTGGAGGAGTGGCATAGAGGGAGGAGCCAGTTCACACCCAGTCAAAGTCTTTTTAGTGTGCCCATGTCTCCTGCAGATCCCGTCTATACCCCATGGTCCTTTTGGAGTCCCCAGCATACTCTACGGACTAGGAGAAAAGGAATTACCGGTAGGTATTAAAATCCTATTTTCCCTCGGTTTTTATATCCAATCCAGATGCTGCCATTTTTATTGACTAAAAAAGATGTTGCCATTGTCAATAGATCCTTATCCAAATTCATATGGGCAGGCAAACGTCCTCGTATGTCACTTTTTAAACTGCAACAGCCAGTATCATTGGGAGGTATCAATCTTCCTAACATACAAGACTATGCAATAGCTTCTTATCTGAGATATGTGCTGGACTGGATAGGTGAAACCTCTGTCTTTGTTACTTTGGATATTGAACAAGGCTTTCTTATCAAGGGCTCTCTAATTTCCACTCTCCACACCTCCTCGCTTTCTCTTCCTATTGAGGTTAAAGATGTATGGCATGGCGTATATCACGTAAACGTTTAGGATTGTCCTCTACTTGTAAAATATGCTCATCGTTATTACATAATAGTGATTTTCAACGGGGTGATCCTCAAGCTATTTTTTAAACTTGGCATCTCCATGGTTTTCGGTTAGCATATCATTTGATGGATGATGGTCTCTCCACCACCCTCACCCTGGAGAGACTCAAGGAGTTATTTCCTGATATCCAGATTCCCATATTTGCTTATTTTCAGGCCCATAGTTTTGTAACAAGTCTATTATCTGAGCTAACCCATTCAAATCCTTCTCTGGTATTTGATGTGTTGATAAAATCCCGATTAGGTACCTCCTTCCCTACCTCCTTATTATATGAACAGGTTAGGAAGAAAATTTACCTCACTACTTTATCGACAGATATGGCAAAGTGGAAAGATTCCTCCCCTAATATTTCCCAGCACACTATTGTTATGGCCTCAACCAAATTGAATAAACAGTTACTCTCCTCCTCGTTTGCTGAAATGCAATTTAAGATCCTTCATCGACCGTACTATACTCCCAAACTGAGATTCCTCACTGGAGTAGCAGAGGACTCCAATTGTTTTAAATGTTGCCTCCCTAATGCTGACATTCTCCACTGCCTTTAGTTTTGTCCAGTGGTTCATACTTTTTGGACCACTGTTCAAAATTATATAAACAATGTCCTTCGCATTTCTTTCAATATAACGATGCCATGGGCATTATGGAATTATTATACTCAACCTCCATCCCCACACCATACTAAAGGCACTACACTCCTACTTGCTAAAATAGCTGCAGTGGCAAAAAAAACAATTTTGTCTCAATGAATACACACTACTCCCATTGCTCTTTCTCTTATGTTACCGAGATTGGCTTATGCTTACAGGATGGAGTGGATAGACTGTTCTTTGGATTTAGAATCTCGATCTCAATTTTCTTTTGATATTTGGCTGCCCTATGTGCTCACATTATCAACCGAAGAGAAGGACTTCCTTAGAGGTATAGTACGTCTTACTTCTTGGTATAACTTAACTACAGTGGAGAAAGGCTACCCACCTTTCTAGGTAGAGATTCATTTAATAGGTGATAGAGCTGATTATTTATCTTGAACTTAAGCTATATACTTATTAAAGACAACATACGCAATAGGCGCACGAGGTGCCGTAATGGTACGCACTTAGCGTAACAGACGCTAGGCCGTGGTCGAGACGCACGAGCGGCACGTTCGCTCATGGCTTACGCTTGGTATCGAGCACACTATAGGCGGTCCGAGTACCGTAATGCTACGCTACTAGCGTAGCGGACGCTGTGCCCACAAGAGGAACACGAGCGGCGCAGACGCTCACAGAATGACACACAGTAAACCTTTTATGCAACACAATGAAAGGCTGAGCCTATACTGTAAACCTTGGTTTTGTAATGTGAACAAAAATGCAATGATAATTAACCTCTATTATATAAAAGCCGCTTGAGCGATTGAGACGCTCCGAATACCCTCAGTAATGTAATAAACACACAATACCTTGCTAAGGTTCCAAGTTCCAAAACCTTTACTAATGAGATTTAGTTATGTAAAAAGGGAAAATACAGTTAACATCTTATACACTACAGACTAACATCAATATCTAAACATGATAACTACACATATACAATATTCAACAGTTTAACAATAACAGAGAGAGAGAGTATGGCAAATACAAACAGAGAACAAGTTGGTTACAGAGAAAAACTTACACACTGGGGAATGATCGCTGCACAGTCCTGGTCACCAGCTCCATAGTTAGTCAGTGATGAAAACCTTTTGTGGAGAGGACTGAGCTGGCCCAAACTGGCTGCCTTATATACACTGCATACAGTACACTACAAAGGGGCCTGCAATCTCATTGTTCATTGGTCACAGGAATCTGTCTTCACATTATAACAAAAGGTCATAGGTTTGTTTGAACAGGTGGGCTGTGACTATTCCAGACTGCTCAGGTGGGAGGGAATCTCAGGACTCACACCACATGTGTAATAAAACAGCAAATACTTTTAAAGTCCATAAACTTCTTTTAAACATAACTATAAGCTGGAGCGATTAATCTCTTTCAAACCAACGCCGGAATGTTACTAATAAAATACTCTTCGGTTAGGTACTAAACACCACTGTTCAGACCCTGTCTGACCCTTCGTATCATGCAAAGAGGAATTCCTTTGTTCATGAACCAGTTACACTAAACATACTTACAGATATTATTAAAGAGACCATAACATACAAAATACACTATTTGGATTAACTGTGACAATTGAGTCGCCCGCCAGACGCACACAAACTCTACCATAAATGCACATACCACGCGCTTGAGCGCATGTCCGTGGAGGCGCCGTCACGCAACTGCGAATATGCGCACGCACGGGAGAGAATGTGCACGTGCAGCGGGCAAGCGCATGGGGTTAGTACAAGGCATGAGAATAACGATATTTTTCGACTTTGACATAGGTTATAGATATCACCATTGAATCAGTCTACTTGCTCTATCCTACTGTATGATCTTCTTTTGTAGACCAGGAATGTTCTCACTTGACTCTGTATGACCCCTCCTTTTGATATTTTCGTATTTCTGTATATGTCTTTGTTTATATATACACTTCCAGTGTTTTCCTATGGTACTATAACTCCCTTTTATTTGCTATTGACTGCCAACCTGTATGCGACAATGAATTCAAATCATTTGTACTGTTTATATTTTTCAATAAACATATTTGGAAAAAAAAAATATGGCCAATAAGCCGGACAGATCTACAAAAGGGAAAACAGCCTCGGTTGTTTATTTTGTCTGTTCACAATGTGTTTCAAAGCTGTCCAAGGGTAGCGCTGACGCGGGTACTCTCTGTACTACGTGCTCTGGAACGCCGGTAGCGGACCAGCAGGGAGGTTCTACTGATCAGGCTATGCCTCTGGGCCAAGAACATGGCGGATGCCATATCAGATTTACGTCAGTCCAGATCAGGGGCTGACTCCGGTCAAACTCCGGAGGAACCTCTGTGGGCTAAAAATATGGGGAGGTGTCTTTCTGATTTAACTCAATCTTTGAACAAGTTTGTAAACTCTTCAAGCAGTTCTACTGCTACGAAACGGCCGCAACCATTACCCGCTATAACTTTTCCAGGGGAGGAGTTGGACTCTATGACATCCCCTTTAGAGGAGGGTGAAGTAGATCCAGAGTGGGACGATGTTTCGGCTTGGGAAGAAGAGGAGCTATCTACAAGCTCAGGTGTTAGATTGCTAATCAAAGCCATCCGTCAGACTCTCAATATTCAGGATACGGCAGTGGCGGAGACTTCTTCTGATTTCTTCAAAAGACAGGTTACAGTCTTCCCTTCTTATTCACACTTTGCGGATATTTTAAAGGAGCCCTGGCTTAAGCCGGATTTTCGTTTCCAAGCCCCTAAGAATTTGAGATTTCTGTATCCTTTTACAATTTTGTGAAACCGCCCCAAAGGTAGATGCTCCTATTATTATTATTATTCCCTCCATACAGTCTGTGAGACAGCAGTTCATGATTTGCCCAGAAATTCAAAATGGAATCCATTCGTTCGATTATCGCCGCCATGGAGCCAGAGGAATATTTGGCTTCCATAGACATAAAGGACGCATACCTACATGTTCCTATTTGGACGGGTCATCAATCTCTTCTAAGATTTGCAGTCGGCCCTTGGCATTTTCAGTTTCAGGCTCTCCCATTTGGTCACTCCACGGCTCCTCGGGTGTTTACAAAGATCATGGGCCATATCATGGCAGTTCTGCAGTGTCAGGGAGTCAACATTACTCCTTAATTGGATGATCTGTTAATCAAGGCCCCGGGTCGATTCTCCACCAGGACTTACGACTCACAATAGAAACCCTGCAGTCATTCGGATGGTAATACATTTTCCAAAATTGTCGCTGCTTCCTTCCCAGATGATGTTTTTCTGAGACTCTTATTTGACACCAGCAGCCAGAGAGAGTTTCTTCCTCAATACAAGACTCAGGACCTACAGTCCAGGATTCGAACACTATTACACTTACCGGTAGTTTCAGTTCTCAGATGCATGCAGGTGTTAGGCAAGATGGTTGCAACCTTCGAGGCAGTCCCATATGACAGATTCCATGCCCGACCCCTTCAGGCTCAGATTCTCAGCTGTTGGACTCGGATGGGACCACATCTCGAATTGCTGCTTTTCCGCTTGTTGGTACAGACTCGTCAATCGCTCCAATGGTGGCTTCACAGCCCTAATCTGACCACGGGAGCTCCGTTCACGATTTGCTCTTGGATAATGGTCACCACGGACGCAAGCCTCACGGGTTGGGGAGCGGTGTTTCAGACTCATCACTTTCAGGGGCTCTGGAGCAGTCAGGAGTCAAAATTACAGATCAATATTTTGGAATTGAGGGCGATCCGGTATGCACTCAGTCAAATACAAACCATGGTACAGGGTCATCCAGTTCGTATTCAGTCCGGAGGTGGCTTACATAAACAAGCAAGGAGGAACTCGAAGCTGGAACGCCATGAATGAAATCACTCATATTCTCACGTGGGCAGAGCTTTGGGTTCCGGCCATCTCCGCGATTCACGTTCCAGGTGTCAAGAACTGGGAAGCAGATTTCTTAAGCCGTCACACAGTTCATCCGGGAGAGTGGGAGCTTCACCAGGAGGTGTTTCTTGCTCTAGTGTCTCAGTGGGGAGTGCCGACATAGATCTCATGGCGTCTCGTCTCAACAAAAAGCTCCCTCACTACGTGTCGCGTACTCTGGATCCTCAAGCGATTCTAATCGATGCCTTGACAGCTCCGTGGCAGTTTCAACTGGGATATGTGTTTCCACCAATTCCGCTGCTTCCACGTCTACTTCAACACATTCGGCGAGAAGGACTGGCAGTCATTCTGGTGGCTCCGGATTGGCCGCGCCGTCAGTGGTACACTCTTCTGCGTGGCATGGTTGTCGGGGAACATTTCCGTCTCCCTCTGCGACCGGATCTTCTTCAAGGACCGTGTCGCCACCCAGATTTAAGTCGGCTGGCTTTGATGGCATGGTTCTTGAATCTAGCATTTTAAGGGCAAAATGATTTTCTCATCCTGTTGTACAAACGATTATTCAGGCTAGAAAGCTGGTGACTTCTGGAAATCACCACAGGGTGTGGCGTATTTATATTGTTTGTTTGTTCCTCCGGTTCTTCCCTGGGACTTTAATTTAGTTCTTACGGCTCTTCAGAAATCTCTGTTTGAACCATTGGAATCTGTGGAATTGCGGTATCTAACTTTCAAGGTTGTCTTCCTGTTGGCCATTGCCTCCGCCAGACGTGTATCTGAGTTGGTGGCTCTTTCTTGCAGACTACCCTTATTGTTTTTTTCATAATGACTGGGTGGTCCTGCGAACAAAACCTTCCTTCCTTCTGAAGGTTGTGTCAGCGTTCCACCTAAATCAGGACATTGTCCTTCCGTCGTTTAATCCTCCTTCTTCCGGGGAGGACAGCCATTTGGCCCTATTGGATGTTGTTAGGACCTTACGCATTTATTTGTCTCGTACAGAATCTATCCGTCGTACGGATACGTTGTTAGTGTTAATTGACGCACCCAAACGGGGTTGGCCGGCTTCCAAAAACACAGTGGCTCGTTGGGTGACTTCGGCCATTCGACAGACTTACAGTTCTTCGAATGTTACCTTTCCTGATCCAATTTGGGCTCATTCGACTAGGACTGTTGGAGCCTCTTGGGCTGTTCATGGTTGTGTAGCTGTTGAGCAGCTGTGCAGAGCGGCGACCTGGTTGTCCGTGCATACCTTCACAAAGTTTACCGTTTTCATACTTTTGATTTGGAGACTGCCTCTGTTGGGCGTCAGATTTTGCAGACGGCTATGCCGTCGAAGTCTCCCTCCTCTCATTAGCTTGCTTTGGGAAATCCCACAAGTAACGGTGCAGCGTCCCCCAGTTGGATGAAAGAGAAATAGGGATTTTTGTTTTACTTACCGAAATATCTTTCTCTGATTCCATCTGGGGGACGCTGCGATCCCTTCCGTATATTTGTCTGGTTTAGTGGTTATATTCTATTACCTCTCATTTGGCTTGGCTAAACGTTAACTTAGTTACTGGCTAGTCAGGCTGGAGATGGGAGAGGTTAGAGGGGGGAGGCGTTAGTTTTTAATAGGTTTTGTGCCAAACTCCACTACCACACACCTCTAACCCACAAGAAGCGACGCAGCATCCCCCAGATGGAATCAGAGAAAGATATTTTACGGTAAGCAAACAAAAATCCCAATTTTGTTTGCTGCGCCTTGTTGCAGTTGTGCGTATTCAGCCAGTGTAATGAATTGAGTCTCCGTCAGGTACAATACTAGTGTTCGTCCACCAGATGTCGCTTTTGAAAAACACCATTGTGCATTTGTGAAGTATCCATTGTAAAGTCAAACAATGCTTGTAGTTTAAGAACTACATTTTTAAGATTATCTCTACATTATTTAGAAATGTGAACACAGAAAACGATTGTCTCTGCATAATCTGCACACACAAAGAAAAGCACAGTTCAGAGTTCTACGCGTCTCTCAAAGAAAAAAAAAATCATTACAATCAGCGATAGAGTTTGGACACAGCACTATAAAAAAAATTCCAATGAGTGACATCGCTATGAGTCTCCTGTCTCCATTTCTCGCTTAGTATAGTGATGGTTACAATGCTCGTGAGCTCGGGTTGTAACACACCTGTATTATATATCTGTGTAAAAAGCAGCATCCAAATTTGTTGGTTTTTTTGTTTTTATTTTCTAAAACAAGCTCTGTTGTGCTTCATATACAGACTTAGACATGCACACAGATATGCATTCAAAAGTTGTAGATGCTACCTTTTACACAGATATACAATACAATTGTGGCTTTTCAAAATTGTGAAAGATATCTTTATGAGACAGAGTTTACTGTACTTCTTCCCGGGGTATGTAATTAAAATGCCGCCCAAGGGGATCCCGGCGGTCGAAATATCGATTCCAAAACACTGAACGGCGGCATAATGCCAGCATCAAAATCCAGATGGAGCACGGGATCCCGGCGTCAAAATACTAGCACCTGGTATTCTGAACATTGTTTTAGAGGGACACGCTCTCATTAGAAGGGGGATTAGGGTGCCGGGATGGGACGGGGATGGTTAGGTACTGGTGAGTGGAGTTAGGGTTAGGCACTTATAAGGTGATGTTAGGGTTTAGGCACCAAGCGGGAAGGGTTAGGGTTAGGCACCATCAGGGAAGGTTAGGGCTGGGCACCCACAGGGAGGGTTAGATTAGGGGGCAGGGGAGGGTTAGTGTACTTTCTGGGGGGCTGTCGGGATTCCGATGGACAGGATACCGCTGTCTGATTTCTGACCGGCGGCATCCCGTCTATGGGTATATCATAACAAATCCCTTTCCCGGGCCTCCCTATTGCTTTAAAAGGCAACCTTCCCCAGACCCAATCCAACCCCTGTGAGACTTGTGATTTCACAAACTGGGTGTACTGCTTAGTAAATGACAGCATGAGCCATTCATTTACATATCATTGTGTGCTGGTCGTGTTGTGTTTTACTAAACAGTTCACCCAGTCTGTGAAATCACAAGTATTACAGGGTTGGGGGAGTCTGCCTATTAAAGCAATGTGGAGGCCTGGGAAGAAAGTCATTTATTTGTAAGGCATATTAGCATTGTGCATGCACAGAGAGATACCTGGCTTGAGTGAGCCGTCAGTTGCTGGGCAGCTCTGCTAACGTTGAGCGTCTTTTCCCCTAAATGCATGGTATACACATCTCTTTGTGAATAGGACGCACAAGCATCTTCTACTGATTAAAATTATATGCGTCATGACTATATTCTGTTGAGACTGCGAATGTATCAGCTAAATTCTGTTACATTGTTTTCATGGATACCGCTGTAATGTAGCATTTCGTATGCAGATACAGCCGGACTTGCACACAGAATAAACTCATGTCACACATAATTTTAATCAGCAGAAACTGCCTCTGCATCCTATTTGCATAGCGATGCATATAAGATGCAATAATGGCAAAAAAAGAAAAACCGCAGTTGTTAGCAACTAACGGCACACTCATGCTAGACATCTCCTGATCTCTCGGTGCATGCACAATTCTAATATGCCTTACAATAAACATGCCTTAAATGAACATGTCTTCTGGGTTCCCTTCCCCGAACCAAAGCCAGCATGAGGCATTAATTTACATACAGTACTCTACTAACTGGGTTGTGTTTGTCATTTACTAAGCATTCACCCCAGGCCCGGCAACAGGGGTGTCAAAGGGGACACTCGTCCCGGGCCCGACGTTGCGAGCGGCCCCAGGGTCAAGGTGCGGCATTAGCAGTATAGCATGGATTTAAATAATTGTATAAATTGAAGCAGCGCACCGGCCGCGGGCCACCCGCTGTGTAGTTAAAAGTAATACCTTTTTTCGGCATTCAGTAACCCCCACCCACTGCCCCCATCCAAGCCCCCAGGTCAGCTGTCCGGAACTTTGGAAGCCAGTACCCGTGTGCAGTGACGTAGTGCTGTGCACGTCGCTGCGTTCTCCCCTCCTCTTCTCCCCGCCGCCCTGTCTCTGCTGTGAGGAGCGGCAAAGTAGGAGCGGGACTGTGGCCAGAGACTGCAGGGCCGGCGCGCAGACACGCTCAGGCAGGCTGGCTTGTTGTGGGGACTCGGAGCCTGGTCCGGCGGCTGTGTGTTGGTAAGCGTGTGCGCTCAGTAATCCAGGAGTTTGGGGGGTTGTTTTGGGCACCTGTCATGGATAAATGTCTGATCAGAGAATAATTACTGTGGTGGCTACACACAAAGACAGACACTATTTCTCTAACGTCCTAGAGGATGCTGGGACTCCGTAAGGACCATGGGGTATAGACGGGCTCCGCAGGAGACATGGGCACTTTAAGAAAGACTTTGACTCTGGGTGTGCACTGGCTCCTCCCTCTATGCCCCTCCCCCAGACCTCATTTTGAGACTTTGCCCAGAGGAGGATGGGTGCACTGCAGGGAGCTCTTCTGAGTTTCCTGCTAAGAAAGTATATTTGTTAGGTTTTTTATTATCAGGGAGCACTGCTGGCAACAGATTCCCTGCATCGAGGGACTGAGGAGAGAGGAGCAGACCTACTTAAATGATAGGCTCTGCTCCTTAGGCTACTGGACACCATTAGCTCCAGAGGGTTTGGAACACAGGTTTGTCCTGGGCGTTCATCCCAGAGCCGCGCCGCCACCGTCCTCCTCACAGAGCCGGAAAAAAAGAAGAAAGAAGGCTTCAAAGGCGGCAGAAGACTTTGTGAGCTTCACTGAGGTAACGCACAGCACTGCAGCTGTGCGCCATTGCTCCCATACACCTCACATACTGCGGTCACTGTAAGGGTGCAGTACGCAGGGGGGGGCGCCCTGGGCAGCAATATAAACCTCTTCTATGGCAAAATGAACTATATACATGTACAGGTGGGCACTGTACATGTATATTAAAGAGCCCCCGCCATGTTTTACATATTTTGAGTGGGACAGAAGCCCGCCGCCTAGGGGGCGGGGCTTCTCCCTCAGCACTCACCAGCGCCATTTTTTCTCCACAGCACCGCTGAGAGGAAGCTCCCCGGACTCTCCCATGCTTGACACACGGTGAAAGAGGGTTTTAAAGTAGAGGGGGGCACATAATTGGCGCACATATATATACTATAACAGCGCTACTGGGTAAACATTCTGTGTTTTTTCCTGGGTCCTATAGTGCTGGGGTGTGTGCTGGCATACTCTCTCTCTGTCTCTCCAAAGGGCCTAAAGGGGGAACCTGTCTTCAGAAAAGAGATTTCCTGTGTGTGTGTGGAGTGTGTCTGTATGCGTGTGTCGACATGTTTGACGATGAAGGCTCACCTAAGGAGGAGGGGGAGTGCGTGATTGTCAGGTCACCGTCGGCAACGCCGACACCGGACTTGATGGATATGTTTAATGTCTTGAATGCTAATGTAAATTTATTACATAAGAGATTAGACAAAGCTGAGGCTAGGGAACAGTCAGGTAGTCAGACCGTGCCTGTCCCAGTGGCACCGGGACATTCCGGGTCTCAAAAGCGCACATTATCCCAGATCACTGACACAGATACCGACACGGATTCAGATTCCAGTGTCGACTATGAGGATGCAAAGTTACAGCCAAAAGTGGCTAAGGGTATTCGTTACATGATTATTGCTATTAAAGAGGTTTTGCATATCACGGAGGAACCCCCTGTCCCTGACACGAGGGTACACATTTATAAAGAGAAAAAACCTGAGGTCACTTTTCCGTCCTCATATGAGCTAAGCGAATTGTGCGAAAAGGCTTGGGAATCTCCAGACAGGAGATTACAAGTTTTAAAGTAGACAAGGCGTTGACGCGCTTATCAAAGAAGGTAGCACTGCCATCCCAGGATACGGCTACCCTCAAGGATTCTGCTGATCGTAAGCAGGAAGTTACCATGAAGTACATTTACACACATTCTGGTACTATTATTAGACCGGCTATGGCATCAGCATGGGTTTGTAGTGCTGTCGCAGCATTGACAGATTCCTTATCTACGGAGATTGAGACCCTAGATAAGGATACCATTTTAATGACCCTAGGGCATATCAAGGATGCTGCGTTATATATGAGGGATGCTCAAAGAGACATTTGTTTACTAAGCTCCAGAATAAATGCTATGTCTATTTCTGCTAGGCGACTCTTGTGGACCTGGCAGTGGACGGGGGATGCCGACTCAAAGCGGCATATGGAGTCGTTGCCTTACTAGGGGGAGGAGTTGTTTGGTGAAGGCCTCTCGGACCTTGTCTCTATTGCTACAGCAGGTAAATCGAATTTTTTTGCCTTATGTTCCCCCGCAACCTAATAAGGCGCCGCATTACCAAATGCAGTCCTTTCGTTCCAATAAAAGCAAAAAGGTATGGGGTTCGTCCTTTCTTGCCAGAGGTAAAGGCAGGGGGGAAAAGCTGCACACAGCTAGTTCCCAGGAGCAGAAGTCCTCCCCTGCGTCTGCAAAATCCACCGCATGACGCTGGGGCTTCCCTGGGGGAGTCAGCTCAAGTGGGGGCACATCTTCGATTTTTCAGCCACATCTGGGTCCACTCACAGGTGGATCCCTGGGCAATAGAGATTGTTTCCCGGGGATACAAGCTGGAATTCGAAGAGGTGCCTCCTCGCCGGTTTTTCAAATCGGCCCTACCAGCTTCTCCTTCAGAGAGGGAGTTAATGTTAAATGCAATTCAAAATTTGTGTCTTCAGCAGGTGATAATCAAGGTTCCCCTTCTGCAGCAAGGGAAGGGGTATTACTCAACCCTGTTTGTGGTCCCGAAACCGGACGGTTTGGTCAGACCCATTTTGAATTTAAAATCCCTGAACCTGTACTTAAAAAGATTCAAGTTCAAGATGGAATCGCTCAGAGCGGTCATCGCCAGCTGGAAGGGGGGGGGATTGGATGGTTTCCCTGGACATAAAGGATGCATACCTTCATGTTCCGATATTCCCTCCTCATCAGGCGTTCCTGAGATTTGCGGTACAGGACTGTCATTACCAATTTCAGACGTTGCCGTTTGGGCTTTCCACGGCCCCGAGGATTTTTACCAAGGTAATGGCGGAGATGATGGTGCTCCTGCACAAGCAGGGTGTCACAATCATCCCATACTTGGACGATCTCCTCATAAAGGCGAGATTTCGAGAGAAGTTACTGGACAGCGTATCGCTGTCTGTGAAGACATTACAGCAAAACGGCTGGATTCTCAATATTCCGAAGTCACAGCTGGTTCCTACAACGTGTCTGACCTTTTTGGGCCTGATTCTGGACACAGACCAGAAAAAGGTTTTTCTTCCGATAGAAAAGGCTCAGGAGCTCATGGCTCTGGTCAAGAACTTATTAAAGCCAAAGACGGTTTCAGTGCATCACTGCATACGTGTCCTGGGGAAGATGGTGGCGTCTTACGAGGCCATCTCCTTCGGCAGGTTCCATGTGAGGATTTTTCAATGAGACCTACTGGACAAGTGGTCCGGGTCTCATCTACAAATGCATCAAAGGATCGTTCTGTCTCCCAGAGCCAGGGTATCTCTCCTGTGGTGGCTGCACAGTGCTCACCTCCTAGAGGTTCGCAGGTTCGGCATTCAGGACTGGATCCTGGTGACCACGGACGCAAGCCTCCGAGGTTGGGGAGCAGTCACACTGGGAAGAAATTTTCAAGGTCTCTGGTCAAGTCTAGAGACTTGTCTTCACATCAGCGTCCTGGAATTGAGGGCCATATACAACGCCCTACATCAAACGGAGGCATTGCTTCGCGACAAGCCAGTCCTGATTCAGTCGGACAATGTCACAGCAGTAGCTCATGTAAACCGCCAAAGCGGCACAAGGAGCAGGATGGCAATGGCAGAAGCCACCAGAATTCTTTGCTGGGCGAAAGGTCATGTAAGCGCATTGTCAGCAGTGTTCATTCTGGGAGTGGACAACTGGGAAGCGGACTTCCTCAGCAGACACGACCTGCATCCGGGAGAGTGGGGACTTCATCAGGAAGTCTTCGCACAGATCGTGGGTCAGTGGGGACTGCCCCAAATAGACATGATGGCGTCCCGTCTCAACAAAAAGTTAAAGCGGTATTGCGCCAGATCAAGAGACCCTCAGGCGGTGGCGGTAGACGCCCTGGTGACACCTTGGGTGTTCAGGTCG
The DNA here is from genome assembly GCF_028390025.1 of Pseudophryne corroboree. Classification (NCBI taxonomy): domain Eukaryota; kingdom Metazoa; phylum Chordata; class Amphibia; order Anura; family Myobatrachidae; genus Pseudophryne; species Pseudophryne corroboree. Next base: position 441,921,069 of record NC_086447.1, read on the forward strand.
GTCTATGTGTTTCCTCCTCTTCCTCTCATACCCAAGGTGTTGAGAATAGTAAGACAAAGAGGAGTGAGAGCAATCCTCGTGGCTCCGGATTGGCCACGAAGGACTTGGTATCCAGATCTGCAGGAGTTGCTCACAGAAGATCCGCGGCCTCTTCCTCTACGGCAGGACCTGCTGCAACAGGGGCCCTGGCTGTTCCAAGACTTACCGCGGCTGCGTTTGACGGCATGGCGGTTGAACGCCGGATCCTAGCGGAAAAAGGTATTCCGGAGGAGGTCATTCCTACCCTGATCAAGGCTAGGAAGGACGTGACATCGAAACATTATCACCGCATATGGAGAAAATATGTTTCTTGGTGTGAGGCCAGGAATTCTCCTACGGAGGAGTTCCATTTGGGCCGTCTCCTTCACTTCCTTCAGACTGGACTGAATTTGGGCCTAAAATTGGGGTCCATAAGGGTTCAGATTTCGGCCTTATCCATTTCCTTTCAAAAAGAATTGGCTTCTCTTCCTGAAGTACAGACTTTTGTGAAGGGAGTGCTGCATATTCAGCCCCCGTTTGTGCCTCCGGTGGCGCCTTGGGACCTTAATGTGGTGTTAAGTTTCCTTAAGTCACATTGGTTTGAACCTCTCAACACGGTGGAGTTGAAGTACCTCACTTGGAAGGTGGTCATGTTGTTAGCCTTGGCTTCAGCAAGGCGATTTTCGCAACTAGCGACTTTTTCACATAAAAGCCCCTATCTGGTTTTTCATGTGGATAGGGCGGAATTGAGGACTTGTCCTCAGTTCCTTCCTAAGGTGGTCCCATCTTTTCATATGAACCAACCTGTTGTTGTATGAGAAAAAGGATTTTATTGAGAAGTTTAATGGCGCTCCTGTTCAAATCTCTGCTGCCCTCCCCCTACACCCTGGATCTATCCCAGATGATCCAAGAAAACTAAAGGTAAAGTAACAGAAGGTGGTGAGGAGAATTGGCGCTGAGAGAATCATAAAATCAGTACTTATCATAAATGTCGTATTGGATCAGGTGTACAACCTGTTGTTGTGCCTGTGGCTACGCGTGACTTGGAGGATTCCGAGTCCTTGGATGTGGTCAGGGCTTTGAAGGTTTATATGGCCAGAACAGCTAGGGTCAGGAAGACAGAAGCACTGTTTGTCCTGTATGCAGCCAACAAGGTTGGCGCTCCGGGTTCTAAGCAGACTATTGCTCGCTGGATCTGTAACACGATTCAGCAGGCGCATTCTACGGCAGGATTGCCGTTACCAAAATCGGTTAAGGCCCATTCCACTAGGAAGGTGGGCTCGTCTTGGGCGGCTGCCCGAGGGGTCTCTGCTTTACAGTTGTGCCGAGCAGTGACTTGGTCGGGTTCAAACACCTTTGCAAAGTTCTATAAGTTTGATACCCTGGCTGAGGAGGACCTCCTGTTTGCTCAATCGGTGCTGCAGAGTCATCCGCACTCTCCCGCCCGTTTGGGAGCTTTGGTATAATCCCCATGGTCCTTACGGAGTCCCAGCATCCTCTAGGACGTTAGAGAAAATAAGATTTTACACCTACCGGTAAATCTATTTCTCGTAGTCCGTAGAGGATGCTGGGCGCCCGTCTCAAATGCGGACTACTCCTGCAAGACTTGTATATCGTTATTGCTTTAATAAGTGTTTATGTTATAGTTCCTCGTTTTGAAATGGGACTATGTTGTTTGTTCATACTGTTAACTGGGTAGTTTATCACAAGTTATACGGTGTGATTGGTGTGGCTGGTATGAATCTTGCCCTTGGATTATCAAGAATCCTTTCCTCGTACTGTCCATCTCCTCTGGGCACAGTTTCTCTAACTGATGTCTGGAGGAGGGGCATAGAGGGAGGAGCCAGTGCACACCCATAGTCAAAGTCTTTCTTAAAGTGCCCATGTCTCCTGCGGAGCCCGTCTATACCCCATGGTCCTTACGGAGTCCCAGCACCCTCTACGGACTACGAGAAATAGATTTACCGGTAGGTGTAAAATCTTATTTTTTTTAATAACACCCTCTGCATTAAAATACGAGTCAAGGAGGGTTGTGGGGACCCCAAGATATCTGTTGCCGGCCCTGATTCACCCAGTCCGTGAAATCACAAGTCCCACAGGGGTTTGTATAATGTTGGGGAGGATATCTATTAAAGCAATGGGGAAGCATGGGAAGAAGAACTGTACAATAAACTCAGTCTCATAAAGTTAAAACTCTCGTAATTTCAAAAGCCACATTTGTATTTTTGTGTAAAAATTAGCATGCACAATTTTTTTTCTAATTTTCCCAAAAAAAGTTCTGTTGCACTTTGTATACAGACTCTGACTTGCACACAGATATATACAGTGCATCTGGAAAGTATACTTTTTCCACATTTTGTTATGATACAGCCCTATTCCAAAATGGAATAAATTAGTTTTTCCCCTCAAAATTCTACACACAATACCCCATAATGATAACGTGTTTTTGAGATGTTTGCAAATTTTTTACAAATAAAAAAACTAAAAAATCACATGTACATAAGTATTCACAGCCTTTGCTCAATACTTTGTTGATGCACCTTTGACAGCAATTACAGCCTCAAGTCTTTTTGAATATGATGCCACAAGCTTGGCACACCTATCTTTGGGCAGTTTCGCCCAATCCTCTTTGCAGCACCTCTCAAGCTCCATTAGGTTGGATGGGAAGCGTTATTCGGGGAGTTGTCCTGAAGCCACTCCTTTGATATCTTGGCTGTGTGCTTAGGGTCGTTGTCCTGTTGAAAGATGAACCGTCACCCCAGTCTGACGTCAAGAGTGCTCTGGAGCAGGTTTTCATCCAGGATGTCTCTCTACATTGCTGATTTCATCTTTCCCTCTATCCTAACTAGTCTCCCAGTTCCTGCCGCTGAAAAACATCCCTACCGCATGATGCTGCTACCACCATGCTTCACTAAAGGGATGGTATTGGCCTGGTGAGCGGTGCTTGGATTCCTCCAAACATGACGCCTGGCATTCACACCAAAGAGTTCAATCTTTGTCTCATCAGACCAGACAATTTTCTTTCTCATTGCCTGAGAGTCCTTCAGGTGCATTTTGGCAAACTTCAGGTGGGCTGCCATGTTCTTTTTACTAAGAAGTGGCTTCCGTCTGGCCACTCTACCATACAGGCCTGATTGGTGGATTGCTGCAGAGATGGTTGTCCTTCTGGAAGGTTCTCCTTTCTCCACAGAGGAATGCTGTAGCTCTGACAGAATGACCATTGGGTTTTTGGTCACCTCCCTGACTAGTGCCCTTCTCCCTGATCGCTCAGTTTAGACAGCCGGCCAGCTCTTAGACTCCTGGTGGTTCAAAACTTCTTCCATTTACAGATGATGGAGGCCACTGTACTCTTTGGGACCTTAAAAGCAGCACATATAATTTTCTGTACCTTTGCCCAGTTTTTTTCCCGAGACAATCTGGTCTCAGAGTTCTGCAGACAATTCCTTTGACTTCTTGCTTGGTTTTTGCTCAGATATGCACGGTCAATTGTGGGCCCTTATATAGACAGATGTGTGCCTTTCCAAGTCCTGTCCAATCATCTGAATTTATCACAGGTGGACTCCAATTAAGCTGTAGTAACATCTCAAGGATGATCAGTGAAAACAGGATGCACCTTAGCTCAATTTTGAGCTTTATGGCAAATGCTGTGAATACTTATGTACATGTGATTTCTTCGTTTTTTTATTTTTAATAAATTTGCAAAAATTACGTTGTCATTATGGGGTATTGTTATAAAATTTTGAGGGAAAAATAATTTATTGCATTTTGGAAAAAGTATGTAATATAACAAAATGTGGAAAAAGGAAACACTGTGAATACTTTCCGGATGCACTGTAGTCAAAATTAGAAAAAATAAATAAAAAACAAAACAGTAGTGCTACTTTTTACACAGATATACTAGTGTCACTTTTGAAATTATGAGAGCCTTATATTTATAAGACTGAGCTTCCTGTACTTCTTCCCAGGCCTACTCACTGCTTCAATAGGCAGCCTTCCCCACCCCCAATCCCCAATGACTCATGCTGTCTTTTACTAAGCAGTACACCCAGTCCATAAAATCACAAGTCTCATGGGGTGGGGGAGACTTCATATTAAAACAATAGGAAGGCCTGGGAAGAAGTACAGTAAACTCAGTCTCATAAACATATGACTTTCATAATTTGAAAAGCCACCCTTGTGTTGAATATCCGTGTAAAAAGTAGCATTTACGGCTTTGTTCTAATTTTGACAATATATCTGTGTGCATGTCTGAGTCTATATGGCCACGAAGGGCCTAGTATGCGGATCTTCTCGAGATGCTGATCGAAGATCCATGGCCTCTGCCTTTTCGAGAAGCTGTTCTGCAACAGGGCCCATTCGTCTATCAAGACTTGTCACAGCTATGTTTAATGGCATGGAAGTTGAACAGCTGATTATATCCATGAGAGGGATTCCAAGCAAGGTCATCCCGACTATGATCCAAGTCAGGAAGGGGGTAACGTCAAAACATTACCATCATATCTGGAAGAAATATGTCTCTTGGTGGGAGATCAGACAGTATTCTGCGGTGGATTTTCATCTGGGACGTCTCCTGCTTTTTCTGCAGTCGGGAGACGAGGTGGGCCTACACCTAAGCTCCATAAAAGTTTGGATTTCGGCCTTGTGTACTTTCTTTCAGGAACAATTGGCTTCTCTTCCTGAGGTCCAGACGTTCTTGAAAGGTGTTCTGCACTTACAACCACCCTTTGTACCTCCTATGGCACCTTGGGATCTCAATTTGGTACTGCAGCTACTTCAATCGGACTTGTTTGAACCGTTACAGGGAGTAGACGTAAAGTACCTTACGTGGACGACCGTCACACTGTTGGCCTTGGCTTCAGCAAGACGTTTGTCGGAGCTGGGGGCGTTGTCTTACAAGAGCCCCTATTTGATTTTCCACGAGGACAGAACTAAACTCAGGACTCATCAGCAATTTCTTCCTAATTTGTTGTGCCCGTTTCACATCAAACAACCTACTGTGTTTCCGGTTGTTACTGATGCCTCTGCTACTTCAAAGTCTTTGGATGTTGTGAGGGCTTTGAAGGTATATGTAAAGAGAACAACTCGTCACAGGATATCAGGCTCACTGTTCGTTCTTTATGATCCTAATAAGATTGGGTGTCCTGCTTCGAAGTCGTCAATTGCACGCTGGATCAGGCTCACTATCCAGCATGCTTATTCCACGGCTGCCCGGGGTGTCTCGGCATTACAGCTCTGCCGAGCAGCTATTTGGTCGGGGTCGAATATGTTTGCTAAGTTTTACAAGTTTGACACTTTTGCCTCTGACGACCTTCAGTTTTGTCAGTTCTGCAGGAACCTCAGCACTCTCCCACCCAGTTAGGGAGCTTTGGTACTTCTCCATGGTACTAATTGGATTCCCAGTATCCCCATAGACCTAAGAGAAAATAGGATTTTAATTACCTACCGGTAAATCCTTTTCTCGTAATACATAGGGGATACTGGGCGCCCACCTGGTGCTTCGTTCTTCCTGCTCTGTTACTTGGTTAAGTAATGTTGTTTGGTTCAGCTGTTGCTGTCCCGGTTTGCAAGTTTGGTTAGCATGGCTTTCCTCTTGTTCTAGTTGTACTGGTTCGTATTCTCACCACTTTCCTGTTTCTATATCCTTCTCTCAAAGTATGTCTGTCTCCTCGGGCACAGTTTCCTAGACTGACTCTGATTGGAGGGGCGTAGAGGAAGGGGCCGGCACATGTAATCAAACTTCTATAGTGCCCATGGCTCCAAGTGTACCCGTCTATAACCCCCCCTCCCCCCCGCACGCGCCCATGGTACTGATTGGATTCCCAGTATCCCCTACGGACTACGAGAAAAGGATTTACCAGTAGGTAACTAAAATCCTGTTTATAGCTTTATATGTAAGCTTCCATGATAACTCTAGGCAAGACAGAAGACAGTTTAACTTAATAGTTCTGCTCTCACACTTTCGCAGTGTCTTCACTAAAACTTGACATGTCTATTTCTTATGCGTGTTTTTAATATTGCAGTCCAAAAATAACACTTTTTTCTATTACGTCCTTGAGGATGTTGGGGACACCAAAAGAACCATGGGATATAGACGGATCCGCAGGAGACATGGGCACTTTAAGACTTTCAAAGGGGGCGTGACCTGGCTCCTCCCTCTATATCCCTCCCAGACTCAGTTTAGAAAATGTGCCCTGCGAGATGGAGGCACTCGGGGGAGCTCTTAGAGTTTCTCTGAGAAGACTTAATGTTAGGTTTTTATTTTGGGGAGATCTGCTGGCTACAGACTCCCTGCTTCGTGGGAAAGAGGGGAGAGCAGTCTAGACCCACTTCTAATGAGTTTCAGGGCTCTGCTGCTGCTGACAGGATACCTTCAGCTCCTGAGGGGAGATGAACGCCAGGCTCTCCTGGATGCTCGCTCCCACAGCTTGCCGTCCCCCCTCTTCAAGTCAGAAGACAGGTGAGTATGTGAGGAAAAGACATCTTCTCTTCAACAAAGACGGCATATAGAGGTACCGCGCAGCATGATTTGCTCAGTGCGCGCCAGGCTCCCGGACTGTACACACCGCTGGGTGCAGGGCGCTGTGAAGGGGGGGGGGGGGGGGGGGGTGCCCTGGGGAGCTAAAAAATAAGATTTTAAACCCACCGGTAAATCTTTTTCTCCTAGTCTGTGGAGGATGCTGGGGACTCTGTAAGGACCATGGGGAATAGACGGGCTCCGCAGGAGACATGGGCACTAAAACGAACTTTAGATATGGGTGTGCACTGGCTCCTCCCTCTATGCCCCTCCTCCAGACCTCAGTTAGAGATACTGTGCCCAGAGGAGACGGACAGTACGAGGAAAGGATTTTTGTTAATCTAAAGGCGAGATTCATACCAGCCCACACCATCCACACCGTATAACCTGGAAATACGAACCAGTCAACAGTATGAAACAAAACAGTATCAGCCCGAGACTGATCAAACTGTAACATAACCCTTAAGTAAGCAATAACTAAATACAAGTCATGCAGAATGTAGTCCGCACTGGGACGGGCACCCAGCATCCTCTACGGACTAGGACAAAAAGATTTGCCGGTGGGTTTAAAATCTTATTTTCTCTTACGTCGTAGAGGATGCTGGGGACTCCGTAAGGACCATGGGGATTATACCAAAGCTCCAAAAGAGGCGGGAGAGTGCGGATGACTCTGCAGCACCGATTGAGCAAACAGGTCCTCATCAGCCAGGGTATCAAACTTGTAGAATTTAGCAAAATTGTTTGAACCCGATCAAGTCGCCGCTCGGCAAAGCTGTAATGCCGAGACCCCTCGGGCAGCCGCCCAAGAAGAGCCCATCTTCCTAGTGGAATGGGCCTTCACCGAATTTGGTACAGGCAATCCAGATGTAGAATGAGCCTGCTGAATCGTGTTACAGATCCAGCGAGCTTAGAAGCAGGAGCGCCAACTTTGTTGGCTGCATACAGGACAAACAGTGCCTCTGTTTTCCTCACCCTAGCCGTCCTGGCTACATAAATTTTCAATGCCCTGACCACATCAAGGGACTCGGAATCCTCCAAGTCCCGCGTAGCCACACGCACCACAATAGGTTGGTTCATATGAAAAGATGAAACCACCTTGGGCAAAAATTGAGGACGAGTCCACAACTCTGCTCTGTCCACATGGAAAACCAGATAGGGGCTTTTGTGAGATAAAGCCGCCAATTCTGACACTCGCCTTGCCGATGCTAAGGCCAATAACATGACCACTTTCCAAGTGAGATACTTAAATTCCACCGTTTTCAGAGGTTCAAACAATTGAGACTTAAGGAAACGTAACACCACGTTAAGGTCCCAGGGTGCCACTGGAGGCACAAAAGGAGGCTGGATATGCAGCACTCCCTTCACAAAAGTCTGTACTTCCGGAAGAGAAGCCAATTCCTTCTGAAAGAAAATGGATAGGGCCGAAATCTGAACCTTAATGGAGCCTAACTTTAGGCCCAAATTCACTCCAGTCTGTAGGAAGTGAAGGAAACGGCCCAGATGGAATACCTCCGGAGGAGCATTCCTGGACTCGCACCAAGAAACATACTTCCTCCAAATACGGTGATAATGTTTTGCTGTCACGTCCTTCCTAGCCTTTATCAGAGTAGGAATAACTTCATCCGGAATGACCTTTTCCGCTAGGATCCGGCGTTCAACCGCCATGCCGTCAAACGCAGCCGCGGTAAGTCTTGGAACAGACAGGGCCCCTGTCGCAACAGGTCCTCTCTGAGAGGAAGAGGCCACGGATCTTCTGAGAGCATTTCCTGCAGATCCGGATACCAGGCCCTTCGAGGCCAATCTGGAACAATGAGAATTGTCTGTACTCCTATTCGTCTTATGGCTCTCAAAATCTTGGAGATGAGAGGAAGCGGAGGAAACGCATAGACCGACTGGAACACCCACGGTGTCACCAGGGTGTCCACTGCTTCCGCCTGAGGGTCCCTTGACCTGGCGCAATACCTCGTTAGCTTTTTGTTGAGGCGTGACGCCATCATGTCTATCTGAGGCAGTCCCCACTGACTTGCAATCTCTGCAAAGAATTCCTGATGAAGTCCCCACTCTCCTGGATGTAGATAGTGTCTGCTGAGGAAGTCTGCTTCCCAGTTGTCCACTCCCGGAAATGAAGACTGCTGTCAGAACGCTAACATGATTTTCCGCCCAGCGAAGAATCCTGGTGGCTTCTGCCATTGCCACCCTGCTCTTTGTTCCGCCTTGGCGGTTTACATGAGCCACTGCGGTGATGTTGTCTGACTGAATCAGAACCGGTAGGTCGCGAAGGAAAGACTCCGCTTGACGAAGGCCGTTGTATATGGCCCTCAATTCCAGTATGTTGATGTGAAGACAAGCCTCCTGGCTCGACCAGAGACCCTGGAAGCTTCTTCCCTGTGTGACTGCTCCCCAACCTCGGAGGCTCGCGTCCGTGGTTACCAGAACCCAGTCCTGAATGCCGAACCTGCGACTCTCCAGAAGGTGAGCACTCTGCAGCCACCACAGGAGAGATACCCTGGCCTTGGCGGACAGGGTGATCATCTGATGAATTTGTAGATGAGACCCGGACCACTTGTCTAGAAGGTCCCATTGAAACTCTCTCGCATGGAACCTGCCGAATGGAATGGCCTCGTAAGTCGCCACTATCTTTCCCAGAACTCTAGTGCAGTGATGCACCGACACCCTTTTTGGCTTCAATAGGTCCTTGACCAAAGACACGAGTTTTTGGGCCTTTTCCGTCGGAAGATAAACTCTTTTCTGGTCTGTATCCAGAACCATGCCTAATAAAGGCAAGCGAGTCGTTGGAACCAACTGTGACTTCGGGATATTGAGAATCCAGCCGTGCTGTTGCAACGCCCTCAGGGAGAGTGATATGCTGTTCAGCAAGTGTTCTCTCGATCTCGCTTTTATTAGGAGATCGTCCAAGTACGGGATATTTGTGACACCCTGCTTGCGCAGGAGCATCATTTCTGCCATTACCCTTGTGAAATTCTTGGGGCCGTGGAAAGCCCAAACGGCAACGTCTGAAATTGGTAATGACAATCCTGTACTGCAAACCTCAGGAACGCTTGATTAGGGGGATATATACCTCCTTTATGTCCAGGGACACCATATAATTCCCCCCTTCCAGGCTGGCTATGACCGCTCTGAGCGACTCCATCTTGAACTTGAACCTTTTTAAGTAAAGGTTTAAGGATTTTAAATTCAAAATGGGCCTGACCGAACCGTCCGGTTTCGGGACTACAAACAGGGTTGAGTAATACCCCATCCCCTGCTGCAGCATGGGGACTTTGACCACCACTTGCTGAAGACACAAATTTTGAATTGCATTTAACACCACCTCCCTCTCAAGGGGATAAGTCGGTAGAGCCGATTTGAAAAACCGACGAGGAGGCACCTCTTCGAATTCCAGCTTGTAACCCTGGGAAACAATTTCTGTTGCCCAGGGATCCACCTGTGAGTGAACCCAGACGTGGCTGAAAAGTCGAAGACGTGCCCCCACTGGTGCGGACTTCCTCAGTGGAGCCCCAGCGTCATGCGGTAGATTTTGCAGAGGCCGGGGAGGACTTCTGCTCCTGGGAACTAGCTGTGGTTGGCAGCTTTTTCCCTTTTCCCTTACCTCTGGCAAGAAAGGAAGATCCCCGCACTCTCTTGGGTTTATGCGACCGAAAGGACTGCATCTGATAATGTGGTGCTTTCTTAGGCTGTGAGGAAACATAAGGCAAAAAAGTTGATTTACCTGCCGTAGCCGTGGAAACGAGGTCCGTGAGACCTTCCCCAAACAATTCCTCACCCTTGTAAGGTAAAACCTCCATATGCCTCTTCGAGTCGGCATCACCCGTCCATTGTCGGGTCCGTAAGGCTCGTCTAGCCAAATTCACCATAGCGTTGGCTCTGGAACTCAGTAGGCCAATGTCTCTCTGAGCATCTCTCATATACAGTACAGCATCTATAATATGACCAAGGGTCAATAAAATGGTTTCCTTATCCAGCGTATCTATATCAAGGTAGTCTGCTGCCTGCGATCAGCAGGATCCTTGAGGGTTGCCGTGTCTTGAGATGGCAGCGCTACCTTTTTGGATAAGCGAGTCAACGCCTTATCCACCCTCGGGGAGGATTCCCATCGTATCCTGTCCTTAGTCGGGAACGGATACGCCATAAGAATCCTTTTGGGAATCTGCAGCTTTTTGTCTGGAGAGCTTGGTACCCAGAACTTCAAGAGGTGATCTCAGAGGACCCATGGCCTCTGCCGCTCAGACAGGACCTGCTGCAGCAGGGGCCCTGTCTGTTCCAAGACTTACCGCGGCTGCGTTTGACGGCATGGCGGTTGAACGCCGGATCCTGAAGGAAAAGGGCATTCCGGAGGAAGTCATCCCTACGCTGATTAAAGCTAGGAAAGAAGTGACCGCAAACCATTATCACCGCATATGGCGAAAATATGTTGCGTGGTGTGAGGCCAGGAAGGCCCCAACGGAGGAATTTCAGCTGGGCCGTTTTCTGCACTTCCTACAGTCAGGGGTGACTATGGGCCTAAAATTGGGTTCCATTAAGGTCCAGATTTCGGCTCTATCGATTTTCTTCCAGAAAGAACTGGCTTCACTACCTGAAGCTGCATATTCAGCCCCCTTTTGTGCCCCCAGTGGCACCTTGGGATCTCAACGTGGTGTTGAATTTCCTAAATTCACATTGGTTTGAACCACTTAAAACCGTGGATTTAAAATATCTCACGTGGAAAGTGGTCATGCTGTTGGCCTTGGCTTCGGCCAGGCGTGTGTCAGAATTGGCGGCTTTATCATGTAAAAGCCCTTATCTGATTTTCCATATGGATAGGGCGGAATTGAGGACTCGTCCCCAATTTCTCCCAAAGGTGGTTTCAGCTTTTCATTTGAACCAGCCTATTGTGGTGCCTGCGGCTACTCGTGACTTGGAGGATTCCAAGTTGCTGGACATAGTCCGGGCCCTAAAAATCTATGTTTCCAGGACAGTTGGAGTCAGAAAGACTGACTCGCTATTTATCCTGCATGCACCCAACAAGTTGGGTGCGCCTGCTTCAAAGCAGACTATTGCTCGCTGGATCTGTAGCACGATTCAACTTGCACATTCTGCGGCTGGACTGCCGGATCCTAAATCTGTAAAAGCCCATTCCACGAGGAAGGTGGGCTCTTCTTGGGCGGCTGCCCGAGGGGTGTCGGCTTTACAACTTTGCCGAGCAGCTACTTGGTCGGGGTCAAACACATTTGCTAAATTCTACAAGTTTGATACCCTGGCTGAGGAGGACCTAGAGTTCGCTCATTCGGTGCTGCAGAGTCATCCGCACTCTCCCACCCGTTTGGGAGCTTTGGTATAATCCCCATGGTCCTTACGGAGTTCCCAGCATCCACTTAGGACGTTAGAGAAAATAAGATTTTACTCACCGGTAAATCTATTTCTCGTAGTCCGTAGTGGATGCTGGGCGCCCGTCCCAAGTGCGGATTGTCTGCAATACTTGTATATAGTTATTGGTTAACTGAAGGGTTATTGTTGAGCCATCTGTTGAGAGGCTCAGTTATATTTCATACTGTTAACTGGGTATGGTATCATGAGTTATACGGTGTGATTGGTGTGGCTGGTATGAGTCTTACCCGGGATTCCAAATCCTTTCCTTATAGTGTCAGCTCTTCCGGGCACGGTATCCTAACTGAGGTCTGGAGGAGGGTCATAGAGGGAGGAGCCAGTGCACACCAGGTAGTCCTAAAGCTTTCTTTAGTTGTGCCCAGTCTCCTGCGGAGCCGCTATTCCCCATGGTCCTTACGGAGTTCCCAGCATCCACTACGGACTACAAGAAATAGATTTACCGGTGAGTAAAATCTTATTATTTACCTAATGCTCCTGCGCAACAGAAGAAACCGCACTATCAAATGCAGTCCTTTCGGCCCAATAAATATAGAAAAGGCCGAGGTAACTTCTTCCTCGCTACCAGAGGTAGAGGAAGGGGCAAGAGAACTCCCGCCTTCTCGAGTTCACAAGAGCAGAAGTCCCCCCTGGCTTCCGCCAAATCCACCGCATGACGCCGGGTCTCCCTTACAGGAGACCGCACCGGTGGGGGCACGTCTAAGGCTTTTCAGTCAGCTTTGGGTTCGCTCGGACCTGGACCCTTGGGTGTTACAAATTGTGACCCAGGGGTACAAACTGGAATTCCAAGACGTTGCACCTCGCCGTTTTTTCAAATCACCCTTACCAGTTTTGCTTCCAGACAGAGTTCTAGTCTGTGGAGCAATACAAAAATTATGTCAAAATCAGGTTGTGATCCCGGTCCCCAGGGCGCAACAAGGGGAAGGGTTTTATTCAAGCCTATTTGTAGTGCCGAAGCCGGATGGCTCGGTACGACCAATCCTCAACCTAAAATCTCTAAATTTTTTCCTGAAGAAATTCAAATTCAAGATGGAGTCTCTCCGAGCTGTGATCTCCAGCCTGGAGGAGGGGGATTTCATGGTGTCTTTGGACATAAAGGATGCCTACCTTCATGTTCCCATTTATCCCCCTCATCAGAGTTATCTCCGGTTTGCAATCCAGGATACTCATTACCAATTTCAGACGTTGCCGTTTGGCCTGGCCACGGCTCCGAGGATTTTCACAAAAGTCATGGTAGAAGTGATGGTTCTCATCAGAAAAAGAGGAGTTACAATTATCCTGTACTTGGACGATCTCCTGATAAAAGTGAGGTCCAAGGAAAAACTGGTACAGGACATTGCACTGTCTCTGTCGCTTCTACAACAGCATGGCTGGCTCTTGAACCTGCCGAAATCACACTTAATTCCAACAACCCGGTTGGCATTTTTGGGTATGATTCTGGACACGGTCCAGCTGAGAGTGTTCCTCCCTCCGGAGAAAGCACTGGAAATTCAGAGTTTGGTAAAATTCATTCTGAAACCAACAACTGTCTCCATTCATCAATGCATTCGATTGCTGGGGAAGATGGTGGCGGCATACGAGGCCCTCCAATTCGGGAGGTTCCATGCCAGAGTGTTTCAGTGGGACCTGTTGGACAAATGGTCCGGATCCCACCTTCATATACACCGGAGGATAGTTCTATCCCCCAACACCCGAATCTCACTCCTGTGGTGGCTACACAGCTCTCACCTCTTAGAAGGACGCAGATTCGGGATCCAAGACTGGATCCTAGTGACCACGGATGCAAGTCTCCGGGGTTGGGGAGCAGTCACACAAGGGGTGACCTTCCAAGGAAGATGGTCAAGTCAGGAAACTCTTCTTCACATAAACGTGCTGGAGTTGAGGGCCATTTACAACAGCCTTCTAAAAGCGGAGCATCTTCTTTGAAACCGACCTGTCCTGATCCAATCGGACAATGTGACAGCAGTAGCGTACATAAACCGCCAAGGCGGCACAAAGAGCAGAACAGCAATGGCAGAAGCCACAAAGATTCTTCGCTGGGCAGAGACTCGGGAAGCGCTCTGTCGGCAATTTTCCTTCCGGGAGTGGACAACTGGGAAGCAGACTTCCTCAGCAGACACGATCTACATCCAGGAGAGTGGAGCCTCCATCAAGAGGTCTTCTCGCTACTAACAAATCTATGGGGTGTTCCCCACATAGACATGATGGCGTCCCGCCACAACAAAAAACTACTAAAGTATTGTTCATGGTCCAGGGATCCTCAGGCGGCGGCAGTGGATGCACTGACCTCACCTTGGGTGTATCCGTCGGTGTACGTTTTCCCTCCGCTTCCTCTCATTCCAAAGGTTCTGAGAATCCTAAGAAAATCACAGATTCCAGCGCTCCTTGTAGTTCCAGACTGGCCAAGGAAAATTTGGTACCCGGATCTTCAGGAGTTGTTAGTCGAAGATCCATGGCCACTTCCTCTTCGCGAGGATCTGCTGCGGCAGGGGCCGTTCGTCTATCAAGACTTACAGCAGCTACGTTTGACGGCATGGCGGTTGAACGCCAGATTTTAGCCCGTAAGGGTATTCCCGATGAAGTCATCCTTACTCTTATCCTTGCTAGGAAGGGTGTGACGTCGAAACACTATCACCGTATTTGGAGGAAATATATTTCCTGGTGCAAGTCCAAGAAAGCTCCAGTGGAGAAGTTTGTCCTTGGACGTTTTCTCCATTTTCTACAAAATGGAGTGGATGCGGGCCTAAAATTAGGCTCCATAAAAGTGCAGATTTCTGCTTTGTCCATTTTCTTTCAGAAACAATTGGCCTCACTTCCTGAGGTGCAGACCTTTGTCAAAGGGGTCCTGCACATCCAACCTCCTTTTGTGGCACCTTGGGACCTTAATGTGGTTTTGACATTCCTAAAATCACATTGGTTTGAACCTTTAAGTAAAGTGGAGTTGAAATTCCTCACTTGGAAGGTTGTCATTTTGTTAGCATTGGCATACGCAAGGCGGGTGTCTGAATTGGCGGCCTTGTCTCACAAGAGCCCTTATTTGATCTTCCATGAAGATAGGGCAGAATTGAGAACTCAGCAACAATTTCTGCCAAAGGTGGTTTCCTCTTTTCATATTAACCAACCTATTGTGGTGCCAGTGGCTACTGGCACTTTGGCTGAGGAAAAGTCTCTGGATGTCGTCAGAGCTTTGAAAATGTACGTTGCCAGAACGGCTCCAGTTAGAAAAACAGAGTCTCTGTTTGTGCTATATGCTCCCAATAAACTTGTGTATCCTGCTTCCAAGCAGACCATTGCCAGCTGGATATGTCACACGATTCAGCAGGCTCATTCCACGCAAGTTTGCCGTTACCTAAATCGGTAAAAGCCCATTCCACTAGGAAGGTGGGCTCGGCCTGGGCGGCTGCCCGGGGTGTCTCGGCATTACAACTTTGCCGAGCTGCTACTTGGTCGGGGTCAAACACGTTTGCTAAGTTTTACAAGTTTGATACCTTGGCCGATGAAGACCTAAAGTTTGGTCAATCGGTGCTGCAGAGTCATCCGCACTCTCCCGCCCGGTATAGAGCTTTGGTATAATCCCATGGTTCTTTTGGTGTCCCCAACATCCTCAAGGACGTAATAGAAAACAGGATTTTAATACCTACCGGTAAATCCTTTTCTAGAAGTCCGTAGAGGATGTTGGGCGCCCGTCCCACTGCGTACTGTATCTGCAGTTTAGTTCTGGTTACACACAGGTGGTTGTGTTATGGTTTCTTCAGCTTGTTGCTGAATTTTGTTCATGTCCGTTGGCATGTGTTCAGTTGAATGCCATGTTGTTCGGCATGTTTATGGCGTGAGCTAGTATGATGCTCACCTTGTTGTTAATTCCTTTCCTCAAAATGTCCATCTTTCCGGGCACAGTTCCAAACTGAGTCTGGGGAGGGATATAGAGGGAGGAGCCAGGTCACGCCCCCTTTGAAAGTCTTAAAGTGCCCATGTCTCCTGCGGATCCGTCTATATCCCATGGTTCTTTTGATGTCCCCAACATCCTCTACGGATTTATAGAAAATGATTTACCGGTAGGTATTAAAATCCTGTTTATTCTTTTACCATCCATTCTCACTTGGAACATGTCTGTTCTCAAAGTATGGGCAATCATCAGCCTTTAATTCATTTTATCTTTCTCTGTTCATTGAAGGTTAAACCTTGTCTAGTTTGGACAGTTGTTGTTGTTTGACATACTTCAGTAATGTTGTTAGAGGTTCTTTGTTTGAGCTGCCTATTCCATTAATCATCTGGATGTGTTTTACAGTGACATTCCTGATTCATTCACAATACAGTTTGTTATTGTAGCATTCCATATATTATATAGACATTTGTTTTGAATATGAAATTACGGGCAGACACATTACTAAAGAGGTCTCATGAGTGGAGAACATATGTTTTGCAACCTTAAAGGTTGATATTTAACATTCCTAGGATTGACATGATACATTATGAATCCTGAATAAAGCTATGTCCCATAACTCTAAAAGATGATTACCTTGAAACTTTACGTATTCTTAAATCCATTTTACTGCCATAAAGAATGGTAAACAGTGTACAACACGTTTCTCTGGAGTCTACGGCTGATAGGCTAATTATCAGGCTACAGATGGGGAGTTGCAGCTGTCATTAGTGTTACTAAATGGAAGAAAGACAGTGTTTTTTTTTTTGTGTTTTTTTCCCCATTATGGGCCAGTTTTCTTTCCTTGAGTAATAATCTCATTCTTCCCAATAAATGTGTTCAATTTGAAAACTGTGTATGTAATTATTCCCTTGATCATATGTGATATGCCAAAGGATTAATCAGAACATAATAAAATGGATAAAAATTATTAAACCTCCCTAATATTATATCTCATGTACACTATTAATTACTGAAATCTGAACTATCTCAGATTGCACTTACAAGTTAGTTATCAGCATTACAGCAACCCTGTTATCTGCTTTAAATGCAGTATTTATAAATTGCTAATCTACCAAATGATTATTTTAATTAAGAATACAGACATAATATTATTTTCTCTTACGTCCTAGATGATGCTGGGGTACACATTAGTACCATGGGGTATAGACGGGTCCACTAGGAGCCATTGGCACTTTAAGAGTTTGAGAGTGTGGGCTGGCTCCTCCCTCTATGCCCCTTCTTCCAGACCCAGTTTAGAAAATGTGCCCGGAGGAGCTCCACAACTAGGGGAGCTCTACAGAGCTTCTTTAGTAAAAGTTTATTTTAGAGTTTATTATTTTACAGGGAGGCTGCTTGCAACAGCCTCCCTGCTTCGAGGGACTAAGGTGGGGAGTAGTGTCCGCCCTGCGGGGTCTGAGCCACTTTCTCC
Source organism: Pseudophryne corroboree (assembly GCF_028390025.1). Classification (NCBI taxonomy): domain Eukaryota; kingdom Metazoa; phylum Chordata; class Amphibia; order Anura; family Myobatrachidae; genus Pseudophryne; species Pseudophryne corroboree. The sequence continues at coordinate 441,938,337 of NC_086447.1, forward strand.
GCTGACAGGACACTGAGCACCTGAGGGGATCGAACGTTCCCCGCCACAGGGGATCGCTCACCCCGGCAGCATGCCACCACCCCCTTACAGAGCCAGAAGATCAGAAGAGGCGAGACAAGGGTAGGAGCGCAGCTCTGAGCGGCTGCGCTCCGTTAAGTCTCAGCGGCATACAGTGTTGGCGCTTTGAGGGGCGTCCTGAGCCAGCGTCTTAATACCCTACACTTGTCACCTACTTAACCGGAGACTGAATCCCCAGGCTAGCGTCACCATCCTCCGTACTCAGACGCTCAACAGGAGACGAAATCCCCCGCCTTGCGACGGAGTCCTCCGGCCAGTATAAAGAATTTGTGCGGGAAAGACGTGCCATCTTCAATGGGCGGAGCTTCTCCTCAGAGCGCACCCAGCAGCGTTCAGCACCATTTTCCTGCCTGCAGTTCCTGTACACAGACGCTGACAGAACTGTCCCTCCAAGCAACTCCAGCTATCCTGTGCGGTACCAGGGGGTTGTAGAAGGGGGGGAGGCGGTGAATTAGATCTGTGTAACTCAATACAAAAACAAGAACAGCGCTTCTAAAGAATCATGTATAATTTATTTAATTACACAAATTTAAAATGAAAACTAAAATCACAATACCGGACAGTATTTAGTTAAACTACACATCTGTCTGTATGAGAAGATTATACACTTGCATAGCCACACACACATGGTTAGACCATCAATTTAACAGCTTTTCAGTGGACAAATTAATCCAGCTTGATTAGTGCATTAGTCCTGATATTAGTAGATCTCATATATTTTTTAGTTATTGCATACAGCAAATTCAGTGCACTGATGTTGAACAAATGATTAGTCCAGCTGTGTTAGTATATTATTATATTGATTAGGCAGTTAAAGTGCATTTGCTTTGCAGAGTTAATAGCAGTGCTGTACAGCGTAGCACAAGCGGCTTTTATTTCACCTGATTAGCCAGTCTCTTAGACATCCAAAGACTCCTCCCGGCTCCTGGTGCTTTTAAACCTTTTGCGGTGCCATATCTGGAGTGTCCAATTTACAGGCTGCTGGAATATAATAGGTGTGCCGTATGTGATTAGCCGGTACCGGTCTAGAGTGACGGCTTACGCGTTTCTCCGCCTACAGCACATCAGCGTCTCTGAGGAAGCCAGTACACAGTGTGCGCTGATCAAATGTGTCCTTTATATGTAACAGCGCTGTGTGTGGGTTGGCTCTGATCTCTGTGTCTCTCTTGCCATTCTCAGGGGGGAAACTCTGTCTAACCTACCCTGTGTGTGTGTGGAGTGTTTGGGGTCTCCAGTTAGCTATTTCCAGGGACTCTGTGTCATATGCAGCTGAGGACATGTCCTCTCAGTATGATCTCATTCCATGTAATCAGGATTGCACTGTTGTAGCGCAGATACCAGCAAGGGAGCCGGAGTGGTTATCCTCTATCAAAACTTTGATTTCTCAGATTTCTGCTAAGGTTGCTCAGAATGAATCTGCAACTCAGGTTTTACAGAATTCTATGGCAGTTTGGTCTGGTTCTGTTACCTCAGGACCCCCCTCTGTGGGTTCCCACAAACGTGCTCTTGCCTAGATCATGCAAGACGACACGGATACCGACTCTGACATGGCAGATGGTGATGGGGACGTACTCAGGAGGGCCACATCTCTTGCAAAAGGGGTGCTGTTGATGATAGAGGCTATAAGAGATGTGTTGAATATTACTGACACAACACCTGAACAGGTTGAGGAGGCTTACTTCACTGACAATAAGAAAGCCTCGCTAACCTTCCCTGCGTCCAAAGAATTAAATGCTATTTTTGAAAAAGCATGGGAAAATCCAGAGAAAAAATTCCAGATCCCTAGGAAGGTTCTGGTTGCTTTTCCCTTCCCTGAGGAGGATAGAAAGAAATGGGAAAACCCACCCATAGTAGACGCATCTGTATCCAGACTCCAAAAAAGGTAGTATTACCTGTCTCAGGATCTACCGCTTTGAAGGAGCCGGCTGATCGCAAAATTGATACTACGCTCAAATCTATATACACGGCTTCAGGGGCGATACTCCATCCTACTATTGTCTGTGCATGGATTTCCAAAGCAATAGTAAAGTGGTCAGGCACGTTACTTGAGGATTTGGATACGTTAGATAAGAGTGACATTGAATTTGTTTCTCCGTAACATTCAGGATTCTGCAGGTTTTATGGTGGAATCCATGAAAGTTCAATGGCTGCAGGAATTTCTTCCATGTCCGTCTCAGCTCGTTGTGGACTGTGGCTGCGCCAGTGGTCTGCTGACGTGGAATCCATGAGATGTGTGGAGACCCTACCCTACACAGGTCAAGCTCTCTTTGGGGAAGCATTGGATGCATGGATCTCCACGGCTACAGCGGTGTCCCCTTTTCTTCCCTCAGCAGCTCGTGCTACGAAGAAACCTTTTTCTTCACCTGCATCTTAGTCCTTTCGGGTTTCTAAACCAAGAAAGACCAAACCGGCCAACACCTTCTTTAGAGGGGGCCGACCAAAATCCAAGAAACCTGCTGCGGCAGGTTCCCTGGAACAGAAGCCTGCTTCAGTTGCGCCAAAGTCCTCCGCATGATGGTGGACCGCACAGCCTGGAGGTAGAGCCGGTGGGGGTGAGACTCAGACATTTCAGTCACGTCTGGGTGTCATCCGGCCTGGACCCCTGGGTACTAGATATTGTGTCCCAGGGGTACCGGCTGGAATTTCAAGATCTCCCTCATCTGTTCTTCACATTGGGCTTGCCAGCTTTGCCGGCAGACAGGGCTACTTTACCCTTCTTCAATCCAGAAGTTGGTGGAGACACAGGTCCATTGTACCAGTCCCTCCTCAAATGCAAAACACGGGTTACTATTCGAACCTTTTCGTGGTACCGAAACCGGATGGTTCGGTCATGGCCCATTCTGAACTTAAAATCCCTAAACCCCTTTCTGACGGAGTTCAAGTTCAAAATTAAGTCTCTAAGGGCAGTGATATCAGGTCTGGAAGAGGGGAAATTCCTGGTATCCCTGGATATCAAGGAATTGTACCTCCACATTCCGATTTGGCTGCCGCATCAAGCTTATCCGATTCGCTCTGTTGGACTGTCATTTTCAGTTCCAGGCCCTACCATTCGGCCTCTCCACAACACCAAGGGTATTCACCAAGGTGATGGCAGAAATGATGGTTCTCTTCCTCAGGCAGGGGGTGAACATAATTCCGCATCTGGACGGTCTGCTGATAAAGGCATCGTCCAAGGGGAAGCTATTACGGTCAATAGCTCTCACGACCCAGCTTCTCAAGGAATATGGTTGGATCCTGAATGTCCCAAAATCACATTTGGAACCAGCCAGAAGGTTGTCCTTTCTGGGAATGATCCTCGACACTGAAGTGCAGAGGGTGTTTCTTCCGGAGGAAAAAGCGTTGGTGATACAAACGATGGTCCGGGATGTCCTGGAGCCAGCCCGGGTATCTGTACATCAGTGCATTCGCTTTCTGGGAAAAATGGTGGCCTCTTACGAGGCTCTGCAGTACATGAGGTTTCATGCTCGGTCCTTCCAACTGGATCTCCTGGACAAGTGGTCGGGATCCCATCTACACATGCACCAGAGAATACGTCTGTCGCCAAAGGCCAGGATTTTGCTGCTCTGGTGGCTGCAACTGTCTCACCTTCTGGAGGGCTGCAGGTACAGGATTCATCACTGGATCCTTCTAACCACGGATGCAAGTCTCTGGGGCTGAGGCGAAGTCACTCAAGGGGAAACCTTCCAAAGAAGGTGGTCAAGTCTGGAAGCCGGTCTGCCAATAAACATTCTGGAACTAAGAGCCATCTACAACGGTCTTCTCCAAGCGGCCCTCTTCTGAAAAATTGGGCCATTCAAGTGCAGTCGGACAATGTAACAACAGTGGCTTACATAAACCGACAGGGCGGAACGAAGAGCAGAGCTGTGATGTCCGAGGTAACAAGGATTATCATCTGGGCAAAAAAAAACGCGTTGGTGCTGTCAGCAATCTTCATTCCGGAAATAGACAACTGGGAAGCGGTCTTCTTCAGCAGACACTATCTCCATCCAGGGGAGTGGGGCCTCCATCCGGAGGTGTTCAAGGAGGTAACAGATCTTTGGGGTGTACCCCAGATCGACATGATGGCCTCTCGTCTCAACAAGAAGCTTCAGCGGTTTTGTTCCAGGTCGAGGGACCCGCAGCAGTTGCGGTGGACGCCCTGGTGACTCCGTGGGTGTTCCAGTCGGTGTACGTGTTTCCTCCACTCCCACTCATTCCAAGTGTTCTCAAACTTTTATAAGGAGAACAAGAGTTCAGGCAATCCTCATCGCTCCGGACTTGCCAAGAAGGTCTTGGTACGCGGATCTTCTGGATCTACTGCTAGAAGAGCCGTGGCCTCTGCCTCTTTGGGAGGACCTGCTACAGCATGGGCCGTTCGCCTATCAAGACTTACCGTGGCTACGTTTGACGGCATGGGGGTTGAACGCCAGATACTAGCTCGGAAAGGCATTCCGAACAAGGTTATTCCTACCCTGATACAGGCTAGGAAAGGAGTAACGTCAAAACATTACCATCGTATTTGGAAAAAATATGTATTTTGGTGCGAGTCCAAGAAGTTTCCTACGATGGAGTTTCAACTGGGACGTTTTCTCCTCTTCCTGCAAGCAGGTGTGGATATGGGCCTGAGGTTAGGATCCATAAAGATCCAAATTTCGGCCCTGTCCATTTTCTTCCAGAAACAGTTGGCTGCCCTCCCTGAGGTTCAGACTTTTTTGAATGGAGTTTTGCACATCCAGCCTCCCTTTGTACCACCTACGGCGCCTTTGGATCATAACGTGGTGTTGCAGTTCCTCCAGTCGGACCGTTGAGGTCAAGTTTCTCACATGGAAGGCTGTCACTTTGTTGGCCTTAGCTTCTGCTAGACGTGTGTCGGAGTTGGGGGCTTTGTAATGTATAAGCCCATACTCGATCTTCCATGAGGATAGAGCTGAGCTTCGGACACGTCAGCAGTTTCTTCTGAAGGTTGTGTCGGCATTTCATATCAACCAACCTATTGTGGTGCCAGTTGCCACTGACTCCTCAAGGTCCTTTGATGTTGTAAGGGCTCTAAAGATCTATGTGAGGAGGACTGCTCGTCACAGTGAGTCGGACTCTCTGTTTGTCCTGTATGATCCCCCAAAAAATGGGTGTCCTGCTTCTAAGCAGACGATCTCTCACTGGATCAGGTTCACTATCCAGCATGCGTATTCTATGGCAGGCTTGCCGTGTACTACGTCTGTTAAGGCCCACTCTACTCATAAGGTGGGTTCTTCCTGGGTGGCTGCCCGGGGTGTCTCGGCATTACAACTCTGCCGAGCGGCTACTTAGTTGGGGTCGAATACGTTCGCAAAGTTCTATAAGTTCGATACTTTGGCCTCTGATGACCTAATGTTTGGTCAATCGGTTCTGCTGGAGCCTCCACGCTCTCCCTCCCGATCTGGGTGTTTGGTACCTCCCCATGGTACTAATGTGGACCCCAGCATCCTCTAGGACGTAAGAGAAAATAGGATTTTAATTACCTACCGGTAAATCCTTTTCTCGTAGTCCGTGGAGGATGCTGGGCGCCCGCTTCGTTATTCTGCAGTGGTTATTTAGTCCAGTACTGCTTAGTTCTTCGTAAGTACTGTTTTGTTACTTGGTAAGTAATCCTGTTCAGCCATTGTTGATGTTTCAAGCTAGTTAGCTTGTGTGAGCTGGTTTGAATCTCGCCACTATCTGTGTAATATCCTTCTCTCGAAGATGTCCGTCTCCTCGGGCACAGTTTCTAGACTGGGTCTGGTAGGAGGGGCATATAGGGAAGTGCCAGCCCACACTCTCAAACTCTTAAAGTGCCCATGGCTCCTTGTGGACCCGTCTATACCCCAAGGTACTAATGTGGACCCCAGCATCCTCTACGGACTACGAGAAAGGGATTTACCCGTAGGTAATTAAAATCCTGTTTAATGGAGTCTAATATGATCAATACATTCAAAATAATGCCTTAATTTGTATAAAAAGATAACTAAATAAGATACAGTAGTATTATATTGCAAATCAGTTCTACAAAATAAGCAGAATTAAAGACAGACATTGAAAAGTTTCATATTTTTGTGTAACATTCCCATGGGTAGGTAAATCACGGAACGATTCTGGATAGCAGGTCAACCTCAAAAGTAACGATAAAGTCCTAATTCCAGGCCACAATTTTAAAGCATTGGAGCAGATGTAATAAGCCTGGAGAAGTGATAAAGTAGTGATAAGTGGAAGGTGAATCGCACCAGGCAGTCATTACTGGTTTGAAAAATGATAGTTAGGAGTTGGTTGGCTGGTGCGTTATCACTTTCCACTTATCACTTCTTTAACACTTCTCTGGGTTTAATACAGCTGCCCCATTGTTTTGATGTCCCCTCCCGTTTAAGAATGAGGACCGTAAAAGTATGTGTGTGGGTATGCTATTTGGTTGTAAGACCTTTATTAAAATATATTTCTTCAGGATTTATAAATTACATTTATTTTCACTAGCATATCGTATAAATGTAATTGCATTCAGTTGTCAGAGTAAAATCTTCAAAAAAAGCACATAAGATAGTTCATTATCTATATAATTCATAAGGTCAGTTCAGTCTCCTGAATTCATATGCAGCGCGACTAGTGCAGCTGCACATACTGTAGGCAGACAGGGCATACCTAGCGCCTCAGGACCCGGCTGGCCTCAATGAGTAAGTAGCAGTCCTACTAGGGAGTGGCGTAAAGATGGGGGCAGGATGAACTTAGGTAATGTGGGATATACTGGTCCCTTTATTATTGAAATTTTAATTATTTTTAGGAAGATATGTTATTCCATGTTCTCTCTGATTGGTAGTTCTGGTTGACCTAGTTTATGCATGTTATGAATGTGTGCTGCGGTCTTACATAAGGATCATAAATGGTTTTCTTTGATGTGTTGTTCTTTCAATAAATAATTTAAACACCTAATATGGTAAATGGCATTTTATTTATATTGCAGTAAGGGGCATTTCAGTCACCTAAGCTTAAGTTATCTAGTTATTCCCAAAAAGTCTTCCTACAGATCTGTGTATGAAGGCTTGCTCAAATCCTTCTGTCTCTTCATGTAATCCCAGACAGATTTGATGATGTTGAGATCAGTGCTCTGTGGGGGCCATGTCATCACTTCCAGGACTCCTTGTTCTTCTTTACGCTGAAGATAGTTATTAATGACTTTGACTGTATGTTTGGGGTCATTGTCCTGATGTCCATGATGTGTCTTTTATCTGATGCACTAAGTTTCCTTGTCCGACCACTGTGTATATGGTCCTCAACGTTGCCTTTTTCTTTGTGCTTCAGTGCTGAGAAATACAGATAGGCACTTTATCCATCATGCAGTACAATCAAGTAGGCCAGATTTATTCTGCAGCAGGGCAATGACCCCAAACATACAGCCAAGGTTCACTAGTTCATCTCTGAATTATTCTAATACCTTATGGCATACAAAGCAATTTTGTCTTTACATACTGTACGTACGTACGTACGTACGTAGTTGTGTTCAGGGTTTTTTTAAATTTGATTTCCTAAGTAGTTTTAAAAGGGTGTGCATTATTATGACGAACCATATGGTCAACAGGTATCAAAGGCCGACATATGAGAAGTTCGACATTGAAAATGGTAGACACAAAAAAAAGTCTCCAGCATATTTTCGGTGTCATCTTCGCAGTTAGAGCACAGGGAGCCCCATTTAGTGTCCTCTGTCCCATTTTCGCTCGACATGCTGTGGGCAAGGTGCCTAGCTCTGCTACCGCTGCACTCAGCACAGGTTACTATTCCCAATCATAATCCACATAGTAAAACCTGAGATGTGGGGGAAATTTTTATTTTTTCAAATGTTGTGTCGGCAGTTGTCATGTCAGCCATTTGAACCTGTTGACTATATGCACTGTGGACCTTTTAAACAACCTTTTCACTGTCGAGATACCGTTCCAAAGGGGTGTTTTTTGTTGGTTAACTAATTTTCCGGGTCTTTTTCTCAGGCATGGGGGGAATTCAATTGGGAACTAAGTAAAAAAAAAAAAAATCTGCGCCCAATTTTGGATTACCGCTGGTATGCACGCTTTCGATACCCCTGGTTGGTATTCAATAAAAAAAAAAAAAAAAAATGGTAACAGAATTTACAGCACTGAAAACCCCGAGGCGTGTAAAGGGGGAAAAAAAGTCTAACCTTTCTGGGGGTCTCCGGTGGTCTGAGTGTCTACCGGTGGTCTCGCCTCCATCTGCTGACTGGAGAGGGGTAGCTGGGAGGTGCAAGGGCTGCTGGGAGATGTAGTTCTCTCAGTGGCTGGCTCTGGGGGAGGGTGGAATGCATGACATGGGGGTTACACACACTCATGCACACACACATACTATACACACACAGTCACACATATTTCCAAACACCCCCCACACACACTCACTTCTATAGAAATCGATGCGTCTCATTTTTGTGTCCTGCAATAAAATACCAAAACCCGCAGCTGCAGTAAAGACCAGGGCCAATATTTACTAAAAATCCGAGTTTGTCCGATTTCCCAACACGGGAATTCACTAAGCACAAATCTCGGCAGTGTTTGGGCTATTCGTAATGGTTTGATTGGCAAAGTTCAGAAATACGAATGAATAGATCATCGGTCAAATGCGACTGTTGTTTCATACAACACGGGTATTCACTATTCATTCGTATTTGGGTGTTAGTCTCTGAGTGCTCAAGTGCGGGTGTATTTTTTTTTGCGAATCGTTAAAAAAAGCAGCAAAAAATAGACCTGCTTTTTCCAGTCGAGTTTGGATAACCATGCACGGATCAGTGAGATCTGTGCATGGTTATCTATGGGAAAGGGTCTGTATACTGTAAAAACTGGGGGGGGAAATTGCGTGGGGTCCCCCCTCCTAAGCATAACCAGCCTCGGGCTCTTTGAGCCGGTCCTGGTTGAAAAAAATATGGGGAAAAAAATGACAGGGGTTCCCCCATATTTGATCAACCAGCATCGGGCTCTGCGCCTGGTCCTGGTGCCAAAAGTACGTGGGACAAAAAGCGTAGGGGCCCCCCGTATTTTTGGAACCAGCACCGGGCTCCACTAGTCATAGAGATAATGCCACAGCCGGGGTACACTTTTATCTTGGTCCCTGCGGCCCTGGCATTAAATCACTAACTAGTCACCCCTGGCCGGGGTACCCTGGAGGAGTGGGAACCCCTTAATTCAATGGGTCCCCCCTCCAGCCACCCAAGGGTCAGGAGTGAAGCCCGAGGCTGTCCCCCCATCCAAGGGCGGCGGATGGGGGACTGATAGCCTTGTGAAAAAAATAGAATATTGTTTTTGTAGCAGTACTACAAGTCCCAGCAAGTCTCCCCGCAAGCTGGTACTTGGAGAACCACAAATACCAGCATGCGGTGGAAAAACGGGCCTGCTGGTACCTGCAGTACTACTACAAAAAAAATACCCAAATAAAAACAGAACTCACACACCTTGAAAGTAAAACTTTATTACATACATGCACACCTACATTCACACATACTTACCTATGTTCACACGAGGGTCGGTCCACTTCTCCAAGTAGAATCCATGGGGTACTGAAAATAAAATTATACTCACAAAAATCCAGTGTAGATCGGTCCTCTTCTGAGCTTGTAGTAGTACTGCAGGTACCAGCGGGCCCGTTTTTCCACCGCATGCTGGTACTTGTGGTTCTCCAAGTACCAGCTTGCGGGGGAGGCTTGCTGGGACTTGTAGTACTGCCACAAAAAAACAATATTCTTATTTTTACACATGGCTATCAGCCCCCCATCCGCAGCCCTTGGATGGGGGGACAGCCTCGGGCTTCACCCCTGGCCCTTGGGTGGCTGGGAGGGGATCCCTTGATTTAAGGGGTCCCCACTCCTCCAGGGTACCCCAGCCAGGGGTGACTAGTTAGTGATTTAATGCCAGGGCCGCAGGGACCTATATAAAAGTGTCCCCCGGCTGTGGCATTATCTCTGACTAGTGGAGCCCGGTGCTGGTGTTAAAAATACGGGGGACCTCTACGGTTTTTGTCCCCCGTATTGTTGGGACCAGGCGCAGAGCCCGGTGCTGGTTGTTAAAATATGTGGGAACCCCTGTCAATTTCCCCCCCATATTTTTGCAACCAGGACCGGCTCAAAGAGCCAGAGGTTGGTTGTGCTTAGGAGGGGGGACCCCATGCAATTTTTTTCTTGATTTTTAACACTTTAGTTTTTTTTTTTTTAAAGGTGCACAATGAAGCCCTGCACGGATCTCACAGATTCGGCCGGGATTCCTTGTGTTTTGTCAGGCAGTGTTTTACTCATCACTCCCGTAAAACACTGCCTGACATTACGAATCACATCGACATCGGAAAAGACGAATGTTGCAAACTCGGCAGCTTAGTAAATGACCGTATCAGGATTCAAAAAGTTGCAGTAAAATGCAGCCGATACCATTCGAGTTCAAACACCCTTAAAAACGGCTAAAACACGAATGTTAGTAAATATACCCCCAGGGTTTTTTTTTTTTTTACATTTCCCACCAGCAATAGTCTCTTTTCTACTTTTTCTGCTTGTATCCAAGGCTAACCCTGTACTGTTCAACCCTTTGCAGGATAAGCATTTAGTTTGTAAGCAATCACAGAAATTTGCAGCTGGTGTACATTGATAGTTTTTTGGGGGTTTTTTTTCTTTCTTTTTTTGAAGTACTGTATGTGTTGCTAATTAATTTTTTATATTATGTATTCTGCTGTTTTTTTTACATGTATTCTATTTTAATTTGCAGGGCCGACCTGTTGGGGATTGTGACTTTAACGTCCGATTGTCCTGCATTGAAAAGGAGATAATATTTCCTAGACATGAGAAGATGAAGACAGGACATATAGATAAAGCACATGAACCATTTAGTGTTCGAAACAAGCCATTTTTTGACATACATGCTGCAAGAAAGGTACACACATAAAATTATATTGAAACTGCTTTGTCTTGTATGAAAGAGTGCAGTGTTTTTTGTTTGTTTTTTCTTGGTCTTATCTCAGGGCGGATGTTGAATGTTATGCTTAACATTGAAATTCTAAATTTGAGGTTAATTTTTAGGGCCAGATTCATTTTGCGCAGTAATTTACCTAATTGGTCTGCTGGGGCTATTTAATTACAGCCTGTGATAAGCTTATAGGCTGCACTTAACACTGTTTCTGCAGCGGGGTACACTGTGTTCCATAGGGAATACATCGGGGTGTAGAGATGGATCTTGATCCAGAGGCACCAACAGGCTTAAGCTTTAGACTGTCCCAGAATGCATTGCGGGGCCTCCTCTATAATCACGCCTCCAGGCACTGTGAGCTCAGTTTTAGAGTTGGTGCCTGCATGAAGCAGGTCACTTAACAGGGGGGGCTGCACTAGGCAGCCCTGAAAAAGCTCCTTCACCTCCCCAGCGGCGTCACATAGTCCCTCTGGCTCTGTTCCTGGGTACTTGCGGCAGAGGCGCTCCGGTTCCTAGGCACACCACAGCAGACGCTCTCCTGGATCGTGTGGCTGCTTCTAAAGGAGGAGGTAAGAGGGTCCCCGAGGCGGGACCCGCCATTAAATCGCGTTCCGGTCACGGTCTAAGAAGACGAACCGCGACTCTGGTGTGGACACTGTGACAGAGCAGGGACCCCACTATATCCACCAGGGCATGGGAGCACAGGTTGCATAGTAAAATATTCACTTTAATAAGGCTCCATAGTACCCGGTGGTTAGGACCAGCTTAGGGGAAAAGGCACTTGACCTGTAGCCCTTCCCCCAGCTCCGGACGCCATCTACTGCTGTTGGAGGGATGCCTGAAGTCTATTACTCTCTTACGGGTGTTGTACATATTCCACAATTTCGTCCTCTTGGGGCTGCAAAATAGATGACTGGATCAGGCATTAGAGGAAGAGCTGCCCGAGGATATATGTGACAATGCCAGACATTCCCTGTCTCACAATACCACCACCACCTTTTTCTTCACCAGGAGGCATCCCCTGAGGCAGGTGTGTTGGCTGCCAAGGCATCAAATACGTCTGTCCAGGCTCGCCGTATTCTGTATTCTGTGGTTGAAGTCGTGGATGGTGGACCCGGACTCCAAAGGTCCTTGGAGGAATTACCCTTTTATTGGGAACGTCTTATTTGGGGAAGACCTAATTAAAAATGGGGTCTGAATCAGCGGCTACTATGACTCCCTTCTCCCAAATGCAACTCCTTCTGCACAGAAGGCAAAAGGTACCAATTTTCTCTGCTTTCGGCCTTAAGGGAAAGCGAATGTCAGGCATACCCGAGATTGTCTCGTGCTCCCAACAACCACTAAGCCCAAGGCCTAACATTCCTGGGCTGCTTGTCAGCCTGCTTCTCATGACAAGCCTGCTGCATGAGGGTATAGGCCTCCCCCTTTTGGGATCCCTGGGTGGGGGGTTGACATCTACGATTCATCCAGGTCTGGTTAATGACCACTTCAGATGCATGGGTGCGAGAAGTTGTTGCTCACGGGTGCGCAGTCTCTTCCCAGAGATGTCCCCCTTGCCAGTTCTGCACATCGGTATCCGTTAAAAAGGCGCAAGCTCTACTGATGGTTGTGCGCTCCCTCCTGGATACAGGAGTGGTACTGCCGGTACCTCTGTCCCAGAGAGGCAGAGGATATTACTCGACCCTGTTTCTAGTCCCGAAACTTGATGGGTCTTTCCGGCTTTTTCTCAACCTCAAATTACTGAACAAGTTTGTGAGCGTGTTCAAGTTCTGTATGGAAACACTGCGCTGCGGTCAATTGTACTAGCCATGGACCCGTAGACTATATGGTATCCATGGTTATACAAGATGCTTACCTGCGTATGCCTATTGCCATATTGCATCAGCAATGTCTGCGGTTTGCTATTGGCAACCTTCACTATCAATTCCAGGCTCAGTCGTTTGGACTGGCCATGGACCCTCGGGTCTTCACCAAGGTTATGGCCATGATGACGGCTCATCTCCATCGCCAGGGAGTTAGGTTCCTGCCGTATCTGGATGATTTGCTGATTCTGGCAAACTCCCACGATTTCCTCCGTCATCTACAATGGACTGTAAACTTCCTACAAGCCCACGGGTGGCTCACCATCTGGAAGAAGTCTTAGCTGGTCACTGCTTGGGGCATGGTGCACCTGGGGGCACTACCGGACATACACAGTCAATGGCTGTTTCTGTCTCCAGAGAAGGTCCTGAAACATCATGACAGGATTAGATACTTCCTTTCTCGCCCAAGAGAGTCGGTATACTCGGTGATGCAAGTACCAGGCCTCATGGTGTTGGCTTTCGACATGGTAGAGTACGCTCAATTCCTTTCCCGCCCTCTACAGAGGTTAATCCTTTTCAAGTGGGATGGCCTGCCTCATTGGATCAGGTCTCACATGATCTCCTTGACTCCGGAGGTTTGCCTGTCGCTGACCTGGTGGCTACAGGACCAGCAGTTGAGCAGGGGCCTTCCCTTCTGGACCCCAACTGGGTCCTACTAACTACGGACACCAGTCTGAAGGGTTTGGGAGCACGGTGTTGGAGCAACACTTTTTCCAGGGTCGGTGGACCATGGAGGAATCACGCCTCCCGATAAACATTTTGGAATTGCTGGCAGTGTGCAATACATTGTCTCTCGCCCTGCCTCTGATACAGAACAGGCCTGTTCAAGTACGGTCAGACCACGCCATCACGGTGGTGTACATAGACCATCTGGGCGACACTCAAAGCCACATGGCAATGATGGAAGTGTCCAAAATCCTTTGTTGGGCGTAACGCCTTCTGCCAGCAATATCAGCAGTGTTCATTCTGGGAGTCTTCAACTAGGAAGGTGATTTCCTCAGTCTTCAGGATTTGCACGCCGGAGATTGGAGTCTTCATCATGAAGTCTTTCAACTCCTAGTGAACAAGTGGGGCCTACCAGATGTAGACCTGATGGCGTCTCGACACTATTACAAGGTTCTAGTCTAAGGATCAAGAGCCAGGGATCCTCAAGCAGCGTTCGTGGACGCTATGGCAATTCCATTGAACTTTCGGCTGCCCTACGTGTTCCCTCCAGTGTCACTCCTGCCTTGGGTACTACGGAAGTACAAACAAGAAAGAGGAATACTACTTCTAGTCCCTCCAGCATGGCCCAGGCGGCATTGGTTTTCAGACCTGCAGGGTCTGTCGATAGAGCGTCCTCTTCTACTTCCTCAATTCCCAGACTTCCTCATTCAGGGCCCTTGTGTCTATCCAGACCTGGCCAGAATGGCTTTGACGGCATGGCTCTTGAAGCTTTACTCCTGAGGGCAAAAGGATTCTCCGAGGCAATCATACAAACTATATGCTGAATGCCCGCACACCGGCATCTGCGCGGATTTATTATAGGGTCTAGAATTCTTTTTTTTTTTCTATGTTTTTATTTACATTTTTCTTTTAAACATTTTCGTTACAATACCAACAAGGCAGTAATTGAAATGATAGATGAAAAACAATACAGTGGAAAATTACTGTAATACAAAATGTTGTATCCAAAATATAGAATCCGTAAAGTATCAAAAGGTTATATAACCAATCAGGAAAAAGCAATCTTCCAAGGAGAGAGAATAGAGAAAGAGAAAAAAAAAAAAAAAAAAAGGAGGAGAAGAAGGTATAGAAGAGTAGGAAAAGGGAAAGAAAAGATGTACGATGTAAAGAAAAGAGGAGAGGGAAAGGATTGCCTGTACCCCAGCAACTCCAATAAAAATAAATAAAAAGGGGGGGGGTGTCAACTCAATCGAATGGGGGGATCAGACAGAAATGCTGTAGTCTCATACCATAGAGTTGTACGAAAACAATTGTGAATCTGAGTCTTTATTGAAATGTTTAAAGTATCAATAAAGGATTCCCAAACATCAAAAAATTTCTCAATGCGTTGTTCTTTATGTAGTGAAGTCTCCATCCAATCCATCTTAAACACGTGAAAGAGTTTATCTTTAAACATTTGTAAGGAAGGAGGAGATGGATGTATCCATTGCTGTAAAATACATTTATTCGCCGCAGCTGATAGAATCAACAATAGCTTGCGACAACCCGGAGATATTCTAGAAGTGGTTGTCGGTATACCAAAAATGGCCCATTCAGGGGACAATGGTAGAAAATTAACTAAATCTGAAATGGCTAATTGTTTTATTTGAAGACAGAATTTCTTAATATGAATACAATCCCACAAACAGTGAAAAAGAGTAGCCTCAGGTCGAGTGCATTTTAAACATGTCGAAGTGGAAGACATCCCCATTAATTGACAACGAGAGGGTGACAGATAGCCCCTATAAAAAATTCTGAAGAACATTTCCTGGTACATAATAGTTGGAAGGGTGTGATTGGAATATAAAATCGCTTTTAGAATGACTGCTTCACTAAGATCAGGAAAGTGTCTCTGTCATCTAGTAATGCCAGTGTCATAGTGGCCTTCATAATACGGTGTTCGTAATATTTTGTAGAACATAGAAATAGCTCCTCTAGCATTAAATAAAGATTGAAAGGCCATATCCAACTGGTTCGTCCAGTCCATGGGAGAAAGATAAGAAATCACTTTGGAAACATAATGTTGTGCTTGCAAAAAGGCTAAATTATGAATTTGTAAAAAATAAAATTTAGAATGAGCCTGAGAAAAAGTAAGAGTACGTTGTATGGTTGCATTAGTAAGCTGACTAACTGCAGTAAGCCCCTGTTGAGCCCACAAAGTGAAGGGGGCAGAGGCCAAACCGTGTTGGAAGTTTACATTGCCAAGTAAAGGAAGAAACAAAGAGTATGAAGCGTTAAGTCTCCACTTATTGCGGATCATATGCCAAACTGACCATGCTGACATTAAGAGAGGGTTGTCTAATATTTCTGTTGGGATGTCAGATTTATGAAAATGCAAAAAACAAATCAAATCTATATTGGTAAGAAAGGATTGTTCCACTAAATAATTGGAATATAATTCAGAATGTGAAATCCAATCCTTAATATGTCTACACACAGCAGCATAATTATAGATTTCCATATTTGGAAAGTTAATGCCTCCTTCAGATTTGGTTCTTTGTAACAACCGGAGACTAAGGCGAGGTTTTGTTTTTTTCCAAATAAATTGTCGGAAAGCCGCATCAATTCGTTTAAGATCTGTCTTGGTAAACACAAGTGGCAGAACCTGAATAGGGTACAGCAGTTTCGGAAAGGTAATAATCTTTATAAGGTTAGCTCTTCCCAGATAAGATAACCGTAAATGTTGCCAACCATCCAACTCCTTAAGAACTGTATCAATAGTACTTTTTATATTAATGGTATATAAATCATAAATATTTATAGGAAGGCGAATCCCTAAGTAAGAGATATAAGTATCTGCCCATTTCAGATTACCAACCTGTAATGTACTTTTACGAAAGGAAGCGCATAAGGCCATAATAGATTTGGAGTGATTTATGGTAAAACCTGATATCTTACCAAAGTCTTCTAATTTAGAGAGAAGGGGCAATAAACATTCATGCGGATTAGAAATAAAAAGTCGAAGATCATCAGCAAAGGCGGCTATCTTAACTTCTGTACTGCCATAGGACATACCTCGGAAAAGGGGCCAGGATTGGAGAACTCTTAGCAAGGGATCTAATGCAAGATTGAAAAGTAAGGGGGATAAAAGGGCATCCCTGTCGAGTTCCCCTGAACATTTGAATAGGGTCACCTAAAAGACCATTGATTAACAATTTTGTCCTGGGGGAGTTATACAGATATTTAATTAAATTAATGAAGGAAGATTCAAACCCTCGCTTTTGCAATACAGCATATAAATGGGGCCATAAAACTTTATCGAATGCCTTTTCGGCATCCAAACTTAACAATATATTAGTAGAATGATTCTGAGTTGCTGAAGAATATAAAGCCGCTACCGCCAAGCGAACATTTGTGAACCATGTTCCTACCATGAGTGAAACCAGATTGGTGGGACGTCAGGAGAGAAGGAAGGATTGTTTGCAAGCGAGTAGCCAGAATTTTTTAAAGAATTTTGTAATCCTGATTCAAGAGAGTAATGGGTCTATATGAGGTTACTAAATCAGGATTTTTATTGGGTTTCAATAACAATTTAGTTTAAGCATCATTAAATGTAGGATATTTAAGATTACCCTCCTGAATCTGTTTGAAAACATGAGTCAGGGAGGGAATAATATCATCCCTCAGTATCTTATAATAGTTCCCATTAAATCCGTCAGGACCCGGCGATTTGTTAAGACGCAAGCTATCAATGGCAAACCCAATATCTTCCTCTGTTATATCACTAGAAAGGAATTCTTTCTGTTGAGCTGTTAGATATGGTAGATTGGCTTCTTTAAGAAAGGAGTCTGATAAAAGGGGATCAATTGGAGAATCCTCATAAAGAGAAGTAAAGTATGAATGAAATACACTGTTAATATCAGCAGGTTTAGCAGCCACCACACTAGAGTTTGGGTCCAAGATTTTCATAATAAATTGTTTCTTCCGTTGTCGACTTGCCATATAAGCTAAAACTTTCCCCGACTTACCCCCCCCAGCGGTAATAAGTGTTTTTAGAATAATCTAATTTGGTTTGAGCCTCTTTCATAAGAAAAGACTCCAAAATTTGTTTATGATGTAAATAAATAGATTTATTATCCGCTGTTGAAAACTGCAAATAATGACGGTAGGCTTCCTTCAGTCTGTTTTTTAAAGAATGTAATGTCTTCCTGTGAGTCCGATAACGTTTGGCTATGTAAGAGATCACATGCCCTCTCATCACTGCCTATGAGGCCTCCCAAAATAAAACGGGGTCGTCCCAGTGTTCTAAGTTATCGTCTACATCATAGGTCTTCAACCTGTGGCCCTCCAGCTGCTGCGGAACTACACATCCCAGCATGCCCTGCCTCAGTTTTACCATGCCTTAATAGCAAAACTGTGGCAGGGCATGGTGGGATGTGTAGTTCCGCAGCAGCTGGAGGGCCACAGGTTGAAGACCCATGGTCTACATATTCCCTCTATTTGGCTTTCAAATATAATTGAAAATCATCATTCTGGGAAAGGAAGGAAGGGAAACGCCAAATGCGTGAGGAGTACCAAGGAATAGACCTGGTTAAATCAAAAAGTATAGGGGCATGATCTGAGATAATGATAGGGTTTATGGGTCTAGAATTCCTACTTCACCTGTTGTGCTGCTAAGAATTACGATGCTTATAAATTCAGTACTTCCAGACTTCTGGCTTTTTTGCAACAAGGCCTGGATCTAGGACTTTGTCTGGCCTCCCCCAAGGTTCACATATCTGCCTTGTCGGTGTGGTTTCAGAGAAAAATTGCGTCTATACTAGACGTTCATACATTCACTCAGGGCGTACTGCGGATTCAACCTTCCTATGTCCCTCCTGTGGCTCCATGGGATTTGTCTTATGTCCTGAATACCCGGCAAGAGTCTCCATTTGAACGTCTTGAGTCAGTGGACCTTAAATGGTTCACAGCGAAGGTCCTGTTTTTGCTGGCTATTGCCTCTGCTAGAAGGGCGTCAGACTTCGGCGCTTTGTCCTGTCGTCCACCCTTTTTGATATTTCTTTGTGACCGAGCAGTTCTTAGAGCTCACCCTGGTTATTTACCTAAGGTGGTGTCATCTTTTCACCTTAATCAAGAGATTGTGTTTCCAGCCTTCATCTTTTCCGAATTGTCCTCCAAAGAACGGTCTTTGGATGTGGTACAGGCTCTCCGTATATATGTGAATATACAGTATATATACCTCTATCATGAGGTCAAATACCCTCTTTGCACTGTTTGGTTTCCACAAACGTGGCTGGCCTGCGAATAAGCAATCTTGGCCAAATGGATTATAATGGTGATTGCACAAGCTTATGCGCAGGCTGGGCTCCCAGCTCCTGCTGCTAATAAAACCCATTCTACTCGGTCTGTTGGACCCTCTTGGGCGGCCCTTAGTGGCGCCTACGCATAGCAGTTGTGCAAGGCGGCTACGTGGTCCTCAGTGAACACGTGTATTAGGTTCTATGCTATTGATACTTCTGCGTCCCAGGATGCTACCTTTGGACGCCGGGTTCTCATACCCGCTAAGGTGCATCCTCCTCCCTTGAGGAACTGCTTTAGGACATCCCTGATGTATTCCCTGTGGAACACAGTGTACCCCGCTGCAAAAAAGGAGATTTATGGTAGACTTACCATGGTTAAATCTCTTTCTGCGAGGTACACTGGGTTCCACAGGGTGCCCACCCTGGTGCACTTAGCTTCTATGGGTTTGTATGGCATTAGCCGCTAGTCCGGTCTCCTGTCGTGAGAACGTGGTTTTATGTGGCTAACATCTCCCTTCTCTTTTACCTGCTTCTGCATTGGACTGGTTAACAAATCTGAGCTCACAGTGCCTGGAGGCGGGGTTATAGAGGTGGCCCCACAATGCATTCTGGAACAGTCTAAAGTTTTAGCCTGTTGATGCCTCTGGATCAAGATCCATCTCTACACCCCAATGTATTCCATGTGGAACCCAGTGTACCTTGCAGAAAGAAATTTAACCATGGTAAGTCTACCATAAATCTCCTTTTTCTGTTCAAGACTGAGGGAGGCTCAAACAAAAATCAGCAGTAAGTGCTCTTATCGCTGGTGCTGCAAATGCATTAACCCATAACTCTGAGTTCTGTTTACAGAATCTATGAGTTAATGCTGGTTAACGACTGTTTGTATTGTGAAAAAGGGTCTGTAATTGATTAGCGTCAGCGCTTTTCCCTGTGCAGTAAATTACCACTGTTAATTGAATCAGGCCTTTAGTCTTCTAGCCAATTCTTGTCTTCCGAGGTCACTAGGTTGCTGAAATAGAAGTTATATCAAGGAATCTCCTTTCGAGGCCCTACTAATATTCTTTTTCTCTATTCATATTTTATCATTCATACCATGCAACATTTGTCTTTCTTGCCTCATTGGGGCATAACTTCTAAATACACACATCATATGTTCCATTTTAGTAGAAGCCAGTTAACCTGTCAATATGTTTTTAAAGAGAAGGTATAAATTGGAGCATCCGTAAGAAAGTCTCCAAAACACAGAGAGAATATACAAACTATGGAGATTAGAACCCTGGTTGGACACTAATCCATAACCATTATTATTCTACTAGACACTATCACCCATATTTATCTGTTTTCTGAATTTATTTAAACTCCGATTACTCAAGGTTATGCCTTTGTTTCTCAGACCGATCACGGTGATAATCAAGTAAGGAGTATTTCCGTTGTCTATTGGTGATTTTACACCAAGGGCTCAATTGCTTGAGATAGTGAAGCTAGCTTGTTCACGGTTGTAGTTGCACTCCACCAATGTTCATATTTATCAGTTTGTCATGAAAGGATAATGAGGGGTTATTCAGGTTTGTTAGCAAACAAAAAAAGCACACTAATGGGCAAAACCATGTGCACTGCAGGTTGGGAAGATGCACCATCTGCAGAGAAAGTTAGGTTATGGTGGGTTATTTTGTTTCTCTGCAGGGTAAATACTGTCTGCGCAATTTCTACACTGCAATTTAGATTTCAGTTTGAACACACCACACCCAAATCTAACTCTCTCTGCACATGTTATATCTGCCACACCTGCAGTGCACATGGTTTTGCCCATTAGTGTGTTTTTTTGGTTTGCTAACGAACCTGAATAAGACCCCATGTCTGTGCACTGTAAATTAAGTTAAATGAGTTATTTGAAGTGTAAATATACAAATACGTATAAGAGGGAGCGTCATGCCTAAAATAACTTACACACCAAGTGGAATAATTTTAGCAGAATATTTATTTACTTGAATATTTGCTTACTAGATTTCTTAGGACACATTAACCAAGCTGATTGTATAAAACATTGCTTCATATAGGGGTACGTTCATGCATTTATACAACTGTTTTCAATAACATTCATATGGTGGGTCAACAGAAATTAGCCTACATTTCTGCACTCATTTTAAAGGGTGTAATCTTGATTAGGATATTTGAAACACAATCTAGTTTACAACAGTAATGAAAGTGGAATGAAGTGTACAAAATGTGCATCTGGAGCACACGTGTAGCCATACCTGCCGACTGTCCCACGGTGGGAGGGGAGGGGGGGGGGTAGTTGTGAGGCTGCTTTCACTCGCTGCTCTGCTCGTAGCTTACGATTGCTGCAGCCACACCTTTTTTCCATGCCCCCTTTTCGGGTGTGAGCGCAGCTAGGCCATGCGAAGAGTCCCGCATTTCAGGCATCAGATGTTGGGAGGTATGGTGTAGCAGCTAAGTGGGGAAATAATTACCCTGAATTCATTACAACAGTCAATCACTGTCTAGAGCGATGAACCTCAAAAGATCTGTATAAATTGTATGAAATCACATTTTCATGTGTTATGTATATTCCTTTACTGAATTAAATTACACTTGTATGTTTAAGCAACAATCTTATTCATCCAGAAAACTGTGCTGTGTAGTTAGAACCCATCTTACATGCAACTTGATTTTATTAGCAGTCAGCTCTTGTCGGATAAAGCCGTTTTTAATATTTCTAATTTCACAGATCAGTAACTCTGGTGTGTGAAAAATGAAAAAAAAAGTTTTAAAGCTTTAATTGTATGACAAAGAGCAAGAACTGAGACTATGAATCCTCCGTTGCCATCCAAAATCTTTTTTTTTTTAACTCATGTTGACAACTTTTCTTAGTTGCTTGCCACTTCGGCACCATGCTACAAAATTAGTAATTGTGTTTTTTGTTTTTTTTCTTTTGTCATGCTGTCAGCCTTCTATAAGAGTAGTCAGTATCACGAAAGATGGCAGAATTCTTATATATTGTGCTGATCTTTAATAGCTGAAAGTAGTGAAAAGTACATACTGTAGCACATGAGCATAGAATCATGTAATTGCTGCCTTTTTTTAGTAGCTGGAGATGTCAGGTCATTTTCTTTATTTTATTTTTTGTGTAACTTTAAAACTTTGTGAATGTAGGTTTATTTTAACCATTTTCAGTGTCAGACTTTTCTGTATACAGATGTGTCCTCTTACATCATTGCTACAGTTACGCTAAACAGCCAGACGCCGGCAGCGCGCATAGCACACACAACCGCTTTGGAGCCCGCCTGCGCCCTCAGACAGCAGCACTGTGGGGGCATTACTGTGTCTGGCACTGTGGGGGCATTTATCTGGCACTGTGTGGGGCATTTATCTGGCACTGTGGGGGCATTTATCTGACACTGTGGGGGCATATCTGGCACTGTGGGTGCATTTATGTATCTGGCACTGTGGGTGCATTTATGTATCTGGCACTGTGGGTGCATTTATGTATCTGGCACTGTGGGTGCATATCTGGCACTGTGGGGGCATTTATGTGTCTGGCACTGCTGGGGGCATGCCATGTGTTGCACTGCTGGGGGGCATGTCATGTGTTGCTGGCACTGCTGGGGGGCATGTCATGTGTTGCTGGCACTGCTGGGGGGCATGTAATGTATAGCTGGCACGGCTGGCGAGCATGTCATGTAGAGTTCCCGCTAGGTGTCTGTGGCTAGGCAATGTGTCTCAGTGTTATACCTGGCGCAATGTGTCTCAGTGCTCTGCCTGGCGCAATATGTCTCAGTGCTCTGCCTGGCGCAAAGTGTTTAACGTGCTGTGCTTGGCGCAAAGTGTATAGAAGGTTCTACCTGGTGTAATGTGTATTAGCTGCATTACTGTGTGTTGTAATGCGAATTGCCACTATTATGTGGCCACGCACCTTCCCCACGAAGCAACGCCCCTACATTTTTGGTGCGCGCCTTTGGCGCACACTGTCCATGCTTTGGCATGTAGGTAGATGACCACCAAGCATTACAGTATGTACATAATTTTGCCCTCCTAACTTAAAAATGTGCCCTCCCTGTGATCAGCACCCTGCCCTAAAAAGTGAACACTATCATGTGTAGCTGGCACTGCTGGGGGGCATGTCGTGTGTAGCTGGCACTGCTGGGGGTTATGTAATGTGTAGCTGGCACGGCTGCGGGGCATGTCATGTGTAGCTGGCACTGCTGGGGTGCATGTCATGTCTATCTGGCACTGCACATTGTGTATCTGGCACTATACTGGAGACATTATGTGTATCTGACACTATACTGGAGACATTTTGTGTAAGGAACACTACTGTGGCTGTTATGTGTAAGGCTGCTAATTGTGTGCGTAGAGGGGGTGTGAATATATATTTAATTATAGTCTAATAATATGAAGTTATGATACCACGCCCACTTTTCCTGGAGTGCGCGCATGGGGGGGGGGGGGGGGGGGGGCGCTTTTACATGTTCTCGCTCATGGTACTAGTAGTCCTGGAGCAGGCCCTGAATGCCACGTTACAGTGTTTTCTAGGAAAACACTGTAATATAGCATTTTGTATGCAAGTTCAGTCCCAGTCACACAAAATATATAGGCATGCTGCATATAATTTTAATCAGCAGAAGCTGATTGTGCATCCTACTGCATTGCATTGCACCTAAAATGCATTGTTGCGTAAAAATTTGAAAACAAAGACACTCAGCGCTACAGAGTCACACGGCACTCGCGCATTATGTGTAAAGTGACTTATAGGGCACAGAGCAAAGATATAAGAGGACACATCTGCAAGAATAACATTCATGAAATAATGGGGTGAGAGAAATCAGTCATTTTTTTAAGATTGAGTAACAATTCATATTTCACATGAATTATTTGTGCTTGCTGACATTATAGATGTGTTGATACTTTTCGGATAGTGTGTAATGCCCACCATATGTCAGCAACATATTGCCAATATTT
Source organism: Pseudophryne corroboree (assembly GCF_028390025.1). Classification (NCBI taxonomy): domain Eukaryota; kingdom Metazoa; phylum Chordata; class Amphibia; order Anura; family Myobatrachidae; genus Pseudophryne; species Pseudophryne corroboree. Next base: position 441,962,103 of record NC_086447.1, read on the forward strand.
GTAGATTCCTCGACGACCGATTCGGGGAATCTGGAATATGATACATTGATACATGTTTAAAAATTCTGATTCCCCAATCTAGACCAAAAACTATCATGATCAGCAAGTCTGACATTTTTAACATGTTTAATTTCCCGACGAATCAACGATCATTAATGGTTAGTGGATTGGTGGATCTGCCTGTGTTGGCGAATTGGTCCTTAGATGTTTGGGGCCTTAACACAGATATACCAACGGTTGGCCATGGTGAACCCACACATCAAGCCCTGATTCAGAAAAACATAACTCTCCCACACTTTAATGAAATGTCATGGATTTGTAAGAGTACTCCCAGGCTTTCAAAAACAATGGCAATTCTCCCGAGGCAGAATGATGACACACACCCAACAACTAATCTGCAAATTTACGTCCTCACACATCAGTGGTTGGGATGATCCAGTTTGTAGACTTGTACCTTTGCATGTCTTCAAAGATTGCACGGTAATGTTACAGTTAATCATATTTCTCATAGGAGGATGCTGGGGATGCTTCAAGAGTAATGGGGTATAGACGGGATCCGCAGGAGACATGGGCACACTATAAGACTTTGAATGGGTGTGAACTGGCTCTTCCCTCTATGCCCCTCCTCCAGACTCCAGTTAGATTCTGTGCCCAGTAAGACTGGATGCACACTGAGGAGCTCTCCAGAGTTTCTCAGAAAAAAAGACTTAGTTAGGTTTGTTATTTTCAGGGAGATCTGCTGGCAACAGGCTCCCTGCATCGTTGGACTGAGGGGAGAGAAGCAGACCTACTTCTCTGAGTTCAAGGGCACTGCTTCTTAGGCTACTGGACGCCATTAGCTCCAGAGGGTTCGATCACTTGGTGTGCCTAGCTGCTTGTTCCCGTAGCTGCGCCGTCACCCTCCTTACAGAGCCAGAAGACAGAAGCCGGGTGAGTATAGGAAGATCAGAAGACTTCAGTGACGGCAGAAGACGGCGTTTGAAGTACCGCGCGCCATACTCCCACACATAACACAGCACTGCAGGGCGCAGGGGGGGGGGGCGCCCTGGGCAGCATTGGACCCTCAAATGGCACTGGCAAAAGTAAAACAGTGCCCAGGCACTAGTTAAGGGACCCCCGCCAGTATAAATATACAATGTAAGCGGGACTGAAGCGCGCCATGTAAGGGGCGTGGCTTAGCCCTCACAGCTCTGACCAGCGCCATTTTCTCTTCACAGAAGCTGCAGAGACGCTGGCCCTGACCTCCACACTCCTGTACAAGTAACCTGGTGGAAAACCGGGGGGGGGGGGGGGGGGCGACAAGTGATTTGGTGCTAATTGTTTTTATATATATATATATATATATATATATATATATATCTTTAATCCGGCACTCCTGTTATAAAAGGAAACAGTGACCTGGGTGCCCGTGCTGTATTAGTATAGTCCCTCTCTTGCTAGACAAGCAAATTGCACGTCACTCCGGGCTACTGAAAAAAAAAAGGATTTTAATGATCCATAGCAAGTTCCATAGTCATTAAATAAGCAGCATGGCATGTCATGCTGCATATTTAATGACTATGGAACTTGCTATGGATCATTAAAATCCTTTTTTTCAGTAGCCCGGAGTGACGTGCAATTTGCTTGTTTAGCAAGAGAGGGACTATATATATATATCAGCGGCACTCCGGGACATGTGATATCAAAAATCGTGTATTTAAAGCATCACAATACACAAATAATTCCGACGTTTCGGGGCCCGCAGCCCCTTTTTCAAGGTGTAAAGTGAAATGTGCAGCTAACTTACCTTAAATAATGTGTAGAAACCCGCCAGTGAAGTGAGGAAGGACGCCTTCGGCCATTCCGTCACCGCCGCGCTCCCTGGACTTCCGGGTACCGCTGCGTATGACGTCACGCATCCACACGTTGGGTTGCTATGGTAGCAGCCGCCGCGTCAGATCGCGCTGGCCGGGGCTGTCAGAAAAGTGTAGAAAAGAAAAACAAGTGATATAATGGGGCACTATAAACCCATTTACCAAATCTGTGATAATATTTACCCTAAAGTGCACAGAAGAATATATTAACCATATATACAATACAGCTTAAAAAATCTGTTATAAAGTACAAGAGCGTGTTAGGGACATGGGGGCGGTCATTACCAAAAGGAGAGAATGCATGCTATAGGGGCTTACTATTCTCATCAAGCATAGAGGCTACTCCTATTATGTTCCCGAGAGAGTATAGAAAGTAATGCACATGCTTAGAATGTATGAGCCCAGACAGACTACCCTATTAATGCACCATGCAAAAAAGTACCCCAAAGTGTGCCATGCAATAAAGGCTGCCACCAGACATTTAAACCACCACACATAAACTCTCTAGTATCATGTGGTATGAAGAATCAATAAATAATAGTTATCCTCCAGTTTCAATTATGCAGAGTCCCAGATGGAGTCTCTCATAGATGCTCATTGCTAATGATTCATCTTGAAGCGGATCAGGGGTCACGGCATGGATCCTATCTTGCTATAGAAGTGCATTCCAGGATATTTTCTCATTTAGTCCCATTGGACTGGTCGTATTTAATTTAAATATCCATCTTGCTTCTAATTTGAGCAATTTGGCACCTCTATCCCCTCCCCGGATGGAGTCTGGTATGTGGTCTATGATGATATGCTTGAAAGTATTGAGTGGATGTTTCATCTCTGCGAAATGTCTGGCTACTGGTTGGCCATATTTTTTACCTATCAGTGCTTGGTTTATTGCTGACCTGTGAAGGGCCATGCGTTCTCTGATGGTCCTGATGCTTCCCAGTTGTCCATGCCCGGAAGGAAAACTGCTGACAGAGCGCTCACGTGCTGTTCCGCCCAGCGGAGAACTCTTGTGGCCTCCACCATTGCCGCCCTGCTCTTTGTTTCGACTTGGCGGTTTACGTACACCACCGCTATTATGTTGTCCGACTGGATCAGGACAGGTAGACCTTGAAGAAGGTTCTTCGCTTGCAGAAGACCGTTGTAAATGGCTCTTAACTCCAGAACATTTATGTGGAGACAAGATTCCTGGCATGACCATTTTCCCTGAAAACTTCTTCCTTGTGTGACTGCACCCCAGCCTCGGAGACTTGCATCTGTGGTCAGCAGGACCCAATCCTGGATTCTGAATTTGCGTCCCTCTAGAAGGTGAGAACTTTGCAGCCACCACAGGAGAGAAATTCTGGTCCTGGAAGATAGACTTATTTTCCGGTGCATGTGCAGGTGAGACCCGGACCATTTGTTCAGCAGATCCCACTGAAACACCCGTGCATGAAACCTGCCAAACGGAATGGCTTCGTAAGCCGCAACCATCTTCCCTAGCACTCAAGTGCATTGATGAATCGACACTCTTGCTGGTTTCAGAATCTCCTTGACCATGGTTTAGATTTCCAGAGCTTTTTCCGCCGGAAGAAACACTCTGTAGTTCCGTGTCTAGGATCATGCCCAAAAAGGGCAGCCGAGTTGTCAGATTCAACTGTGACTTTGGCAAATTGAGAATCCAACCATGATGTTGCAGAACCGTCAGGGAGAGTTCCGCACTTCTTAGCAACTGCTCTTTTGATCTCACCTTTATCAGGAGATAGTCCAAGTACGGGATAATTGTGACACCCTGCTTGCGTAGGAGTACCATCATTTCCGCCATCACCTTGGTGAAGACCCTCGGGGCCGTGGAAAGCCCAAACGGCAACGTCTGAAATTGATAATGACAATCCTGCACCGAAAATCTTAGGAAGGCCTGATGAGGATATATCGGGACGTGTAAGTAGGCATCCTTTATGTCGACCGACACCATAAAATCCCCCCCTTCTAAGCTGGAGATCACAGCTCAAAGAGATTCCATCTTGAACTTGAAAGTTTTCACATGTGGCTTGATGGATTTTAGGTTCAGAATCGGTCTGACCGAGCCGTCCGGCTTCGGCACGACAAAGAGGCTCGAATAGAACCCTTCCCCCCCCCCCCCCCTGTTGAGACGGGGGAACCGGGACAATGACCCTCTGTTGACACGGCTTTTGTATCGCAGCGTTTACTACTACTCTTTCTGGAATAGAAACGGGCAAGGCCGATTTAAAAAAGCGGGGGGGATCTCCCGAAACTCCAGTTTGTACCCTTGGGACACTGTCTGAGACCCAGGGATCCAGAGCCGATTGAAACCAGACCTGACTGAAGATTCGGAGACGGCCCCCCACCGGCACGGACTCCCGGAGGGGAGCCCCAGCGTCATGCGGTGGACTTGGCAGAGGCGGGGGAGGACTTTTGGTCCTGGGCACCAGACACAGCAGGCAACCTTTTTCCCCTTCCTCTACCTTTTGAAGCGAGGAAGGACGAACCCCTTCCTTTTTTGTATTTATTAAATTTTGTATTTATTAGGCCGAAAGGACTGCATCTGAGAATGGGGCACCTTTTTCTGTTGTGCGGGAACATAAGGAAGAAAAGATGACTTACCCGCAGTAGCGGTTGACACCAGGTCAGCAAGGCCGTCACCAAACAAGACACTAACTTTAAAAGGGAGAGCTTCCATAGCTTTCTTTGAGCCGGCATCAGCATTCCATTGATGAATCCACAGCGCCCTCCTGGCCAAGACCGCCATGGCATTGGCCCTTGATCCCAAGAGGCCAATATCCCTCGCTGCATCCTTTAGGTAATCTGCAGCGTCCTTGATATAACCAAGAGTCAAAAGAATGTTATCCTTATCAAGGGTATCCATATCAGAAGCTAAATTATCAGCCCACTTAGCAATAGCACTACTCACCCACGCCGATGCCACAGCAGGCCTGAGTAGTGCACCAGTAGTAACGAAAATGGCCTTCAATGTCGTCTCCTGCTTGCGATCCGCCGGATCCTTGAGGGCAGCCGTGTCAGGAGACGGAAGCGCCACCTTTTTGGACAATTGGGATAGAGCCTTGTCCACATTTGGAGACGACTCTCATTTCTCCCTGTCGACAGAGGGAAAGGATATGCCATAAAAATTCTTTTGGGAATCTGCCACCTTTTGTCAGGCGACTCCCAAGCCTTTTCACGAAGAGCGTTCAGTTCATGAGAGGGGGGAAACTTCACCTCAGGCTTTTTTCCCTTATACAAACAAACCCTCTTTTCTCTATCGTCCTAGTGGATGCTGGGGTTCCTGAAAGGACCATGGGGAATAGCGGCTCCGCAGGAGACAGGGCACAAAAGTAAAGCTTTCCGATCAGGTGGTGTGCACTGGCTCCTCCCCCTATGACCCTCCTCCAGACTCCAGTTAGATTTTTGTGCCCGGCCGAGAAGGGTGCAATCTAGGTGGCTCTCCTAAAGAGCTGCTTAGAAAAAGTTTAGCTTAGGTTTTTTATTTTACAGTGAGTCCTGCTGGCAACAGGATCACTGCAACGAGGGACTGAGGGGAGAAGAAGTGAACTCACCTGCGTGCAGGATGGATTGGCTTCTTGGCTACTGGACATCAGCTCCAGAGGGACGATCACAGGTACAGCCTGGATGGTCACCGGAGCCGCGCCGCCGGCCCCCTTGCAGATGCTGAAGTAAGAAGAGGTCCAGAATCGACGGCAGAAGACTCTTGCAGTCTTCTAAAGGTAGCGCACAGCACTGCAGCTGTGCGCCATTTTCCTCTCAGCACACTTCACACGCAGTCACTGAGGGTGCAGGGCGCTGGGGGGGGGCGCCCTGGGAGGCAAATGAAAACCTATATATTGGCTAAAAATACCTCACATATAGCCCCAGAGGCTATATGGAGATATTTAACCCCTGCCATAATCCGTTGAAGAGCGGGAGACGAGCCCGCCGAGAAAGGGGCGGGGCCTATCTCCTCAGCACACAGCGCCATTTTCTCTCACAGAAAGGCTGGAGAGAAGGCTCCCAGGCTCTCCCCTGCACTGCACTACAGAAACAGGGTTAAAACAGAGAGGGGGGGCATTAATTGGCGATATTAATATATATATAAAGATGCTATAAGGGAGAAACACTTATATAAGGTTGTCCCTATATATATTATAGCGTTTTTGGTGTGTGCTGGCAAACTCTCCCTCTGTCTCTCCAAAGGGCTAGTGGGGTCCTGTCCTCTGTCAGAGCATTCCCGGTGTGTGTGCTGTGTGTCGGTACGTGTGTGTCGACATGTATGAGGACGATGTTGGTGAGGAGGCGGAGCAATTGCCTGTAATGGGGATGTCACTCTCTAGGGAGTCGACACCGAAATAGGTGGCTTATTGAGAGAATTACGTGAGAAGGTCAACACGCTGCAAGGTCGGTTGACGACATGAGACGGCCGACAAACAATTAGTACCGGTCCAGGCGTCTCAGAAACACCGTCAGGGGCTTTAAAAACGCCCATTTACCTCAGTCGGTTGACACAGACACAGACACGGACACTGAATCCAGTGTCGACGGTGAATAAACAAACGTATTTCTCATTAGGGCCACACGTTAAGGGCAATGAAGGAGGTGTTACATATTTCTGATACTACAAATACCACAAAAAAGGGTATTATGTGGGAGTGAAAAAACTACCTGTAGTTTTTCTTGAATCAGATAAAATAAAATGAAGTGTGTGATGAAGCGTGGGGTTACCCCGATAGCAAATATTGGCGTTATACCCTTTCCCGCCAGAAGTTAGGGCGCGTTGGGAAACACCCCTTAGGGTGGATAAGGCGCTCACACGCTTATCAAGTGGCGTTATCGTCTCCAGATACGGCCGCCCTCAAGGAGCCAGCTGATAGGAAGCTGGAAAAATATCCTAAAAAGTATATACACACATACGGTGGTTATACTGCGACCAGCAATCGCCATCAGCCTGGAGATGCAGTGCTGGGTTGGCTTGGTCGGATTCCCTGACTGAAAATATATTATTGATATAGAGCATTTAATAGGATGCATTCTATATATATGTACGCGAGATGCACAGAGGGATAATTGCACTCTGGCATCAAGATAAGTGCGTTGTCCATATCTCCCAGAAGATGTCATGGACAAGACAGTGGTCAGGTGATACAGATCCCATACGGCACATGGAAGTATTGCCGTATAAAGGGAAGGAGTTAGTTGGGGTCGGTCCATCGGACCTGGGGACCACGGCAACAGCTGGGAAATCCAACCTTTTTACCCCAAGTTACATCTCAGCAGAAAAAGACACCGTCTTTTCAGCCTCAATCCTTCCGTTTCCATGAGGGCAAGCGGGCAAAAGGCCAGTCATATCTGCCCAGACATAGAGGTAAGGGAAGTAGACTGCAGCGGGCAGCCCCTTCCCAGGAAAGGAAGCCCTCCACCACGTCTGCCAAGTCCTCAGCAGGACGCTGGGGCCGTGCAAGCGGACTCAGGTGAGGTGGGGGGGTAGTCTCAAGAATCTCAGCGCGCAGTGGGATCACTCGCAAGTTGACCCCTAGATCGTACAAGTATTATCCCAGGGGTACAGATTGGAGAGTCGAGACATCTTTTCCTCGCAGGTTCCTGAAGTCTGCTTTACCAACGGCTTCCTCCGACAGGGAGGCAGTATTGGAAAAGATTCACAAGCTGTATTTCCAGCAGGTGATAATAAAAGTACCCCTCCTACAACAAGGAAAAGGGTATTAGTCTTCCACACTATATTGTGGTACTGAAGCCAGACGGCTTGGTGAGACGTAGTCTAAATCTGAAATCTTTGAACACTTACATAAAAAGGTTCAAATCAAGATGGAGTCACTCAGAGCAGTGATAGCGAACCAAAAAGGGGACTATATGGTGTCCCTGGACATCAAGGATTACCTCCATGTCCAAATTTGTCCTTCGCAACAAGGATACCTCTGGTTCGTGGTACAGAACTGTCAATATCAGTTTCAGACGCTGCCGTTGAAGTATCCACGGCACCCCGGGCCTTTACCAGGGTAATGGCCAAAAAGATGATTCTTCAAAGAAAAAAGGCATCTTAATTATCCCTTACTTGGACGATATCCTGAAAAGGGCAAGTTCAAGAGAACAGTTGGACGTCGGAAGAGCACTATCTAAAGTAGTTCTACGACAGCACGAGTGGATTTTAAATATTCCAAATATCGCAGCCGTTTTCCGACGATACGTCTGCTGTTCCTAGGAATGATTCTGGGCATAGTCCAGAAAAAGGTTTTCTCCTGGAGGAGAAAGCCAGGGAGTTATCCGACCTAGTCAGAAACCTCCTAAAACCAGACCAGGTATCAGTGCATCAATGCACAGGAGTCCTGGGAAAAATGGTGGCTTCTTACGAAGCGATTCCATTCGGCAGATCTCACGCAAAAAACTTTTTTTCAGGGGGATTTGCGGGACGAATGGTCCGGATCGCATCTTCAGATGCATCAGCGGATAATCCTGTCTCCAAGGACAAGGGTGTCTCTTCTGTGGGGGCTGCAGAGTGCTCATCTTCTAGAGGGCAGCACGTTCAGCATTCAGGACTGTGTTCTGGTGACCACGGATGCCAGCCTGAGAGGCTGGGGAGCAATCACACAGGGAAGGAATTTCCAAGGAAGTGTGGTCAAGTCTGGAGATTTCTCTCCACATGAATATACTGGAGCTAAGGGCAATTTACAATGCTCTGAGCCTAGGAAGACCTCTGCTTCAAAGTCAACCGGTGCTGATCCAGTAGGACATCATCATACCAGTCGCCCACGTTAACAGACGGGGCGACACAAGAAGCAGGAGGGCAATGATAGCAAGGACTTTTCGCTGGGCGAAAAATCATGTGATAACCCTGTCAGCAGTGTTCATTCCGGGAGTGGACAACTGGGAAGATTTCCTCAGCATGTATGAATTCCACCCGGAAAAGTGGGAACTTAATCTGGAAGTTTCCACATGATTGTAAACCGTTGGGAAAGACCAAAGGTGGTTATGATGGCGTCCCACATGAAGCGCCAGGTCAAGAGACACTCAGGCAATAGCTGGGACGCTCTGGTAACACCGAGGGTGTACCAGTCGGTGTATGTGTTCCATCCTCTGCCTTTCATACCCAGTGTATTGAGAATGATAGGAAGGAGAGGAGTAAGAACTATACTCGTGGCTCCGGTTTGGCCAAGAAGGACTTGGTACCCGGAACTTCTAGAGATACTAAGAAGGGTCTTGATTCAGCAAGAATCATGTCTGTTCCAAGATTTACCGCAGCTGCGTTGACGCCAGGGCGGGTGAACGCCGGATCCTAAGGGAAAAAGGCATTCCGGAAGAGGTCATCCCTACCCTGGTCAGAGCCAGGAAGGAGGTGACCGCACAACATTATCACCGCTTAGGTGAAAATATGTTCCATGGTGTGAGGCCAGGAAGGCTCCACGGAAGAATTTCAACTAGGTTAATTCCTACATGTCCTGCAGACAGGAGTGTCTATGGGTCTCAAATTGGGGTCCATTAAGGTTCAAATTTCGACCTGTCGATTTTCTTCCAGAAAAGAAATTGGCTTCAGTTCCTGAAGTCCAGAAGTTTGTTAAGGGAGTACTCCATATACAACCCCCCTTTGATGTCTCCAGTGGCACTGGGAGATCTCAACGTAGTTTTGGGATTCCTAAAATCACATTGGTTTAAAACAACTCAAATCTGTGGATTTGATATATCTCACATGGAAAGTGGCCATGCTGTTGGTCCTGGCCGGGGCCAGGCGAGTGTCAGAATTGGCGGCTTTGTCTCACAAAGCCATATCTGGTTGTCCATTCGGACAGAGCAAAGCTGGGACTCGTCCCCAGTTTCTCCTTAAGGTGGTGTCAGCGTTTCACCTGAACCAGCTTATTGTGGTACCTGCGGCTACTAGGGACTTGGAGGACTCCAAGTTGCTGGATGTTGTCAGGGCCCTGAAAATATAGTTTCCAGGTCGGCTGGAGTCAGGAAATCTGACTTGCTGTTTATCCTGTATGCACCCAACATGCTGGGTGCTCCTGCTTTTAAGCAGTCGATTGCTCGTTGGATTGGTAGCACAATTCAACTTGCACATTCTGTGGCAGGTCTGCCACAGCCTAAATCTGTTAAGGCCCATTCCACAAGGAAGGTGGGCTCGTCTTGGGCGGCTGCCCGAGGGGTCTCGGCATTACAACTCTGCCGAGCAGCTACGTGGTCGGGGGAGAACACGTTTGTAAAATTCTACAAATTTGATACCCTGGCAAAAGAGGACCTGGAGTTCTCTCATTCGGTGCTGCAGAGTCATCCGCACTCTCCCGCCCGTTTGGGAGCTTTGGTATAATCCCCATGGTCCTTTCAGGAACCCCAGCATCCACTAGGACGATAGAGAAAATAAGAATTTACTTACCGATAATTCTATTTCTCGGAGTCCGTAGTGGATGCTGGGCGCCCATCCCAAGTGCGGATTATCTGCAATACTTGTACATAGTTATTGCTAACTAAATCGGGTTATTGTTATTGTGAGCCATCTTTTCAGAGGCTCCTCTGTTATCATACTGTTAACTGGGTTCAGATCACAGGTTGTACAGTGTGATTGGTGTGGCTGGTATGAGTCTTACCCGGGATTCAAAATTCCTCCCTTATTGTGTACGCTCGTCCGGGCACAGTATCTAACTGGAGTCTGGAGGAGGGTCATAGGGGGAGGAGCCAGTGCACACCACCTGATCGGAAAGCTTTACTTTTGTGCCCTGTCTCCTGCGGAGCCGCTATTCCCCATGGTCCTTTCAGGAACCCCAGCATCCACTACGGACTCCGAGAAATAGAATTATCGGTAAGTAAATTCTTATTATCTGGAACAGGGGGTTCTTCAGAAATATGCAAAACATCTTTAATAGCCACAATCATGTACTGAATACTGTTAACTAGCTTTGGATGTAAAGTAGCCTCATTGAAATCGACACTGGAATCAGAGTCTGTGTCGGTATATGTATCTGCCATCTGGGTAAATGAACGTTTTTGTGACCCTGAGGGGGTCTGTACCTGAGACAAAGCGTCCTCCATGGATTTCCTCCCTGTTTGTGTCTGAGAATCAGATTTATCCAGCCTCTTAGACAATAATGCCACATTTGCATTCAGTGTACTGCACATATTCACCCAATCAGCAGTCGGTTGTGCCGACAGTCATTCCCAAATCTTTTTCTGCGCCCACAGTAACTTCCTCCGGGGAGGAACACTCAGCCTCAGACATGTAGACACGCAGTACCGACGCACCAACACTCACACCGGCCAAATAAAGGGGACAGACCCACAGGGAAGCCTGTAGAGAGAACACAGAGGGAGTATGCCAGCTCACACCCCAGCGCCCATATACTACAAAACAAATAATACATGTTGTCTGCGCTGTAAATATACACACATAAAATTGCAAATTGCATGTGCCCCCCCCCCCCCCCCCCTGTTTTGCTCCCTTGTTACTTGTAAGGAGCTTGGAGGTCCGGGCTAGCGTCTCTGCAGCGGCTGTGGAGAGAGAAAATGGCGCTGGTGAGCTGTGCGGCTAAGCCCCGCCCCTTACCGGCGCACTGTAGTAACGCTCAAATTTGCATTTCTTTATACTGGCGGAGGTGTCGTATACGGTGCCCGGGCACCGAATATGCCTCTTGCCAGTGCAAAAAAAAAGACCCTCAGTAACTGCTGCCCAGGGCGCTCCCCCCCAGCGCCTTGCATCCTGTGACTGTCGTTGGTGTGTGTGTGTGTGGGAGCATGGAGCGCAGAGCGACCGCTGCACTGTACCTCCTTTACTGAAGTCTTCTGCCGTTTGAAGCCTTCTGTTCTTCTAATACTCACCCGGCTTCTCTCTTCTGGCTTCTGTGAGGGGGGTGACGGCGCGGCTCCAGGAACAAGCAGCTAGGCGCACCAAGTGATCGAACCCTCTGGAGCTAATGGTGTCCAGTAGCCTAAGAAGCAGAGCCTTTGAACTAAGAAGTAGGTCTGACTTCTCTCTCCTCAGTCCCACGATGCAGGGATCCTGTAGCCAGCAGGTCTCCCTGAAAATAAAAAAAACCTAACAAAAGTCTTTACAGAGAAAATCAGTAGAGCTCCCCTAGTGTGTGTCCAGTCACTCCTGGGCACAGAATCTAACTGAGGTCTGGAGGAGGGGCATAGAGGGAGGAGCCAGTTCACAACCAGTAAAAGTCTTTTAGTGTGCCCATGTCTCCTGCTGATCCCGTCTATACTCCATGGTCCTTTTGGAGTCCCCAGCATCCTCTAGGACATGGGTCTTCAACCTGCGGCCCTCCGGGTGCTGTGAAACTACACATCCCAGCATGCCCTGCCACAGTTTTGCTATTAAGGCATGCTAAAACTGAGGCAGGGCATGCTGGGATGTATAGTTCCACAGCAGCTGGAGGGCCGCAGGTTGAAGACCCATGCTCTAGGACATAAGAGAAACTTTTTTCTTCTGTTAATCATACTGCAGCAAGGCATTAGAGTTAAGACCATGTCTAAAACATCTTTGACCTAGCTTTGTATCGAATGAGGTACAGTAAGTAGACACTTTTACATTCCTTCTCTCATAAGATACACAACCATAACTCCACCCCCTTCTACTCTGCATCATTACTTTGTAGGAGTCCTTACCAGTGGCGGCTCCTAATTAATTTAGTTATCGGGGCTGCAGCTGCCCCAAGCCCGCAGAGGAGAAATCAGGCCCTGCACAATGGATCCAGCAGGTGTGGCGCGGTGGGACTGCGCATGCACAAACCCCCAGCTTTTATGGACTGCAACTGCTGCAGCCTATAGAAGCCGGATTGGGCTGCATGAAAGGCAGGAAGTGGCTTCCTACAGGTAACCAGCTCTCTGCCTATCGCTGCCCAGGCTGGCAGTCCCAGGGGGAGGTAACAGCTCCCAATGGGACTGCCTTGTCTTTCTGTGACTGGCAGGTAGGTCTTCCAATAGGAAGTCACTGCCAGTCACAGTGAAAGCAATGCAGTCACGGACTGCATCTGGCTCACTGACACTGAGAGGAGTGGCAGATTTTACCAGCCCATAGGTAAAATCCGCTACTGGTCCATACCCCATTTCTGCTTCAGTCAGACTCCAACATATTCCAGCACTCCACCCAAGAATAAACAAATTTGCAGTGTCCAGTAGAGCTGCAGAATATTAGCAGCATCCCAGCTTACTCATTGCCTAGTGTTGCTGTAATTGTCAATCCCAGATAGTTGAGAGTTGGTTCTTTGGTAAAAATGCATCCCTTGTAAACTAGTCTTAGGCTGGGACGCTACACATATATATATAATTGGTTCAAGCGACAAATTATATATCTGTAGCGTATCGGCCGTTGTGTACACCCAATATGTCTGTAAACAACATTGTTCAGACATATCGCATCAGCTCTGCAGCACAGCTGATGGCGTCCTAGCTAGCAGATACATCGCTATGTCTGGTTGTGCGTACAGGTGACCAGAAAATATGACCAGAAATATCCTTCTTATTAAAGATTTTTATTATTAGTAGTATTGTTAGTTTTAGTGCAGTCTCCTCCATTTGGGCCACCTCCTGACTGCTGGCATCGCTGAGATTCTGAGCACTAGAGCGTTCAGACTCTACTGCGCATGTGCAGATCTCCGGGAAAATGTTGCAGCGGCCATTTTCCCAGTGATTTCTGTACTGCGCATGCGCAGTACTCTGTGAAAATGTCCACTGCGCCATTTTCACAGAGTTTTAACACCGCCGCGGATGTCAGCACGGGACTCCGGATGGGTGAATATTTAGAAAATGGGTGCCTCGTGTGCGGTGGGGACCCCCTCTGGACTCAGAAGCCCGCGTGCACCGCACACACTGCACCCATTATAGATACGCCAGTGGTTTTAGTATAGTTATGCTTATTATGTTTTAGTTTGTAAAAGCTGTGTCTTGCTGCACCTGGTCTCTATTCACTGCACAGGTGTTTCATCAAACAGTTCTTGCCATCATCTGTGATACACTACCCACTGGAGTGTGAGATGACAGATGTTTTCTTAATAATTGTCACTTCGACCATTTAAGCCTTTTATTTCAGTATTTCATTTTTCATACCCTGGTAAATGTAAACTAAAAATGTAATTATGTTTGTATGAATGTAAAGGCAGAACATAACTAGTTTAATATTGAAATAGCCTAGAATAATAATTATTTTTAATCCGTTATTAAAGCAACTCTAGCAGGTTCAATTTCCACCTTGTCCCGTTTTGCTTCATCTCTCACTCACAAGGAGAAATGTTCCTTTTAAAGCATTAAGTAGTGACCATTTATGAGTCCAGCTACCACTATCGAAAGATAATGATTGACCTTTGCCTGTTTTTCCTATATCTCCATATTTTAAATATGCATACTCTGATATGTTTTCATCTGAACAGGTCTTTTCTTGAATAAACAAACTAATAAGAGACCATTTAGTTCAAAACCGGTTTTATCCATACACGTATATCTAAAGGACCATACACACTAGACGAGAAAGTAAAAGATAGCGCTCAGAAGGGCCAATCTGAGTGAGATCTTTTACAATCTTGTCTAGTGTGTACACCCAATGTAGTTAACGATGCACGCTCCTGCGCAATATGTACAGACGAGGGAGGGCCTCGTTAATGACAGCCATGCTGCAGATTTGGGAGTATAAACCATACAGTATCTGCAGGATATTTTGAAAAAAAAAAAAGATATATCTTTTGCTTACAGCACAACAGAGAGTTTCGATCGAATGCTGGAGAAAGGAGAAGTTAAAAAAAATACATAAGTAGGTGATGAGGTCATATGGAAACGTGCAATTACAGAATCTTGTAATTACATTAAGGAGATCAAATGATAATGTATGTGAGTAAGGTCCTACTTTTACATCCAGGTTCCCAGTGCCATGGCATTATAGATGACTAGATCGAAAATACCAAACTACAGGTCACACCATCTTGTTGCACTGCAATGATTTGTAGCTGTTACTATTCAAGAGTTCCTAAGATCACACCATAGCCGGCAGATGGTTTAGTAGCAACGTGTGTATCGGAGAGAGCTTTAATGACTTTCATGGAAACAATAAAAACTGCATTGTGAGCCTTGAGAATAAACGGATTCAGAAAGAAGCATAGCTACAAGTCAGATGACATCCAGTACCCAAACAAAAGTTATTTATAAAGCAGCATTACATTTCTGCTGAAACATTAAAGCTGTAAATTGGATTTTTTTGTGTGTCCAGTACCAGTGTGAGAAGTTCAAGGCTTACAGTAGAAAATAGTTACATGGGCATTTAACAAAAATATCTGACTTTTCATTAAAGGAACACCATGACAAAAAAGACAATAGTTATGTGCTTTAACTGTAAAGGTGCATACTCACTAGGCAACACGCTCCATGAGCGATATCGCTTAGTTTTTCCCTACCCTGCCGGCAGACCGATACTGAACGATAACGCAAACGATATTGTTCAGTGATGTCACACCGCAGCTGCCCGTACATGCAACTTTGGATGATAAGTCCAAATTGAGCTGCATGCATAGATGACACAGGGGTACGATAACGATGTGCAGGACCGCACATCGTTTTCAGCATACACACTGGATGTTATTGTCAACAATATCACTCAGGAGGGTAAAAATGAGCTGCTTCATGCTGCACTGAGTGCTGCTGCAGTGCTAGATAATGCATGATGTTTCACAGGAAAAAGGAAACAAAGGCTCTGCAGGCAGAATAATTTCTGTTTGTATTAAGGAAATATACTGTAGGAAAAGAATGCAGTGGTAGATTGGATTTATAATTACCAATACATTATAGCATGGGGGTAGTCATTTAAATTTTAACTGTTCCACCAGTCATAAAAAGTTGGAAAAATATTCTAAGTTGCCCAAAACACTCCTTTTCTGGAACCGCATATTCCCCACTATTTACACTATTCATGTATAGGGGTTGATGTAATAGGGTGCGAGAACCTGGAGGTGCGTGAGTTTGTGCAAGAACTACCGTATTTTTAAAGCGGCAATCATTTACAAGGCAAAACAACATTTACCCCACATTGTTTTCTTGTCCATCAAGACACATGCCATTGATGGTTTAATAATTTAAAGCGATTGTTAGGAGACATGTCTGCACAGACTTCTGACTTTGGATCTCCGCCCAGATGTCTGACATTTAACCTCCCATATTGGTGGCAGAAACACTTTCCAGAAATTCTGTACAGAGTGCTGTATATTGTTTCTTAGCATATAAGCTATTAATAGTAGGTGTAGTGATATTGCATGCTCTATGATGCTTATTTGCTTACTCTGCACTGTTCTGTAAAATTAAAACCATATCATACCTCCCAAAATTTGCTGGGAATAGGAGAAATTTCCTAGCTAGTGACTAAGATATTTGGAGATGTGTAGAAACATTTGTCTTTTTGTGACAGTACTGTCTCCATGGCACATTACCACAAAAAGTGATGGTGCGCTTGCTTGGTATAACGAATCAATAACTTCTATACAACAAATCATCAATAAGACAGAGGACTTCGCTTATTAAAGTTGTAATTCAAACCATTTGGGTTTTTTTTTACAATAACTAATTTTCAATATAATGCACAAATAAGGATACATTTATTCAGGTTATTACAGTGTCCCTTAAAAAAAGAAAATGTGCTCTTCCTGTAGGATTTACAGATCACAAAGAGCAGCAGATTATCCACTGTAAGCAATAATACAGGGCCAGATTAAGAGATGTACTGTATGCAAACCAGATAGTTTGCGTATGTCTCCAATGCTTTTGAGATCTGCACATGCGCAGAAGTTTGTATGTGAGAGTGCTTGCAGTGTCCCATAAACCACGAAAGATTGACTTGCTGCAGCCCAAACAGTGGCAATCACTTTCCCAAGCGGAGTCATGTCACCTCTGTTTTGTGGGAGTGTCCATGCCATTGTATGTGTCTTCCGATGAAGAATTACTGGCCTTGACAGCAGAGATGAGTCAGCCATTCAGATGCCTCGTGCAACATTAGCATATTTTCACAAAGCAGCTACCGCCAAAACCGTAATGGCATTTGTTTTGTTAAACAAGAACACTTGACCTATTGAGTATTGCTTGCCCTTTGTTTTTGCTCTATTGGTAGTTTTAAGAAAATAAAAAGCTGTACAAGTAATGCTGATGATACACCTCACAGTGATCTCTATATCAGTATTTTATAGTACACGTAAAATGCATTCACCTTCTGCTAACTGCAGGGAAGGTAGCATGTGAAGATGCACTACTGTTCAAGAGTATGTGACCTTGTAAATTATATAATTGAATAGCCCATGGAACCTATATGACCTTTGATACTGTCTACCTGGCACTCAAATAATAAAGTTGTACATCTCCACTATAAAATACACATCACCACTATTAAAATAAATCCACATATGCCATTACCCAATAAAAAGTTAATAAATCACAAGTGCAAATAGTATAAAGACACATTTTCTGTATGCTGTGCACAGTACAGTCATTAAATGATGTGTTTGTACTACAGCACTTAGTTAAGCTTTGTCTATGGTCAGTTTAAACTTCATTTGAAGCTGGTACTGTCTGTAAGATGCCTAGTGTGAGTTGATAGTCTTTCCATTGATAAAGAGCTTGGCTATTTGGAGAGATCATCTTGTCAGGTAGTGCACACTATGTTACAGCACTTATGTGAAATGTCTGCAGTTTTATTCTTCCATTAAATTACAGGGAAGTCTGAGCTAGTCCTCTCATACTGAGGAGACTGCTCAGGTCATAAAGAAAAAAATTACATAAAAAGGACTATGTCCCTAGCGTGTCAGACATTGCTACCAGAAAGCTTTCTGAAGCACAATATTAGAAGCTTCTAAAAGATAAAAAGTAAAATAATTCTTATTTTATATTCTATTCTTTAACAGTTAAACAGGAAAAATATTCACATACATCTATACTTAGACAAAATATAGACTAGAAGACTATACACAATTTTGAAATAATTATTTTTTTCACATTTTAACAAAACAGATAAATCCATTCCAGAGAGGTGAGTACATAGGAACAGAACAGACGTAATGTTTATTGGCAAAAGGATGCAGACAAAGATACGTAGAAAATGCACCTCTCTAATTAATAAATATATCAAATATAGGAGAACCATATTAATGTGGCAAAGGAAAGGATGAGAAAAAAGTTTTACCTAAAAATATGTAAAGAAACATGCTTATTTATGGCAGATTAAATCCGTATGTACGACACAACATCTATACTTATATTGCACATACAGTACAGTGTATATTCCCTAAATACACAATAATACAATCCCTAAACACACAATAATAGGCAAACGGTGGAATTGACCCACAACACAGAAGCTGGACATACATGTCTAGTAGAGCTTACAATCTAAATATAGATATTGACTTGTATAGCTATTAAGTTTCCGGTGTCTGCTTTCATCGCCCGAACTAATAAAATAATAAAAGCTAAAGTCATAATCATTGTTCTGGGTTTTTGGTGTGTTGATAGTAAGATTTGTAACTTTTTATTTTGCTAAAAATAAATGGAAATAGAAATTTGAGCAGTGTGGCCTGACATCCTAACTATTTCATCTACGGAATTATATTGAAGAGCTAAAGTATTTATGCTCATGCAGAAACTTCCTTCCTGCAGAAGTCGTCATTTCTCTGACGTCCTAGTGGATGCTGGGGACTCCGTCAGGACCATGGGGAATAGCGGCTCCGCAGGAGACAGGGCACAAAAGTAAAAGCTTTAGGATCAGGTGGTGTGCACTGGCTCCTCCCCCTATGACCCTCCTCCAAGCCTCAGTTAAGATTTTTGTGCCCGGCCGAGAAGGGTGCAATCTAGGTGGCTCTCCTAAAGAGCTGCTTAGAGTAAAAGTTTTGTTAGGTTTTTTATTTTCAGTGAGTCCTGCTGGCAACAGGCTCACTGCATCGAGGGACTTAGGGGAGAGAAGTGAACTCACCTGCGTGCAGGATGGATTGGCTTCTTAGGCTACTGGACACCATTAGCTCCAGAGGGAGTCGGAACACAGGTCTCACCCTGGGGTTCGTCCCGGAGCCGCGCCGCCGACCCCCTTGCAGATGCCGAAAAGTGAAGAGGTCCAGAAACCGGCGGCAGAAGACTTTTCAGTCTTCATAAGGTAGCGCACAGCACTGCAGCTGTGCGCCATTGTTGTCAGCACACTTCATAGCAGCGGTCACTGAGGGTGCAGGGCGCTGGGGGGGGGCGCCCTGGGCAGCAATGATAGTACCTTATTCTGGCTAAAAATACATCACATATAGCCCCTGGGGGCTATATGGATGTATTTAACCCCTGCCAGGTCTCAGAAAAACGGGAGAAGAAGCCCGCCGAAAAGGGGGCGGGGCCTATTCTCCTCAGCACACAGCGCCATTTTCCCTCACAGAAATGCTGGTGGGAAGGCTCCCAGGCTCTCCCCTGCACTGCACTACAGAAACAGGGTTAAAACAGAGAGGGGGGGCACTTATTTGGCGATATGACTATATATATTAAAATGCTATAAGGGAAAAACACTTATATAAAGGTTGTCCCTGTATAATTATAGCGTTTTTGGTGTGTGCTGGCAAACTCTCCCTCTGTCTCCCCAAAGGGCTAGTGGGGTCCTGTCCTCTATCAGAGCATTCCCTGTGTGTGTGCTGTGTGTCGGTACGTGTGTGTCGACATGTATGAGGACGATGTTGGTGAGGAGGCGGAGCAATTGCCTGTAATGGTGATGTCACTCTCTAGGGAGTCGACACCGGAATGGATGGCTTATTTAAGGAATTACGTGATAATGTCAACACGCTGCAAGGTCGGTTGACGACATGAGACGGCCGGCAAACCAATTAGTACCTGTCCAGGCGTCTCAAACACCGTCAGGGGCGTTAAAACGTCCTTTTACCTCAGTCGGTCGACACAGACACGGACACTGACTCCAGTGTCGACGGTGAAGAAACAAACGTATTTTCCTTTAGGGCCACACGTTACTTGTTAAGGGCAATGAAGGAGGTGTTACATATTTCTGATACTACAAGTACCACAAAAAAGGGTATTATGTGGAGTGTGAAAAAACTACCTGTAGTTTTTCCTGAATCAGATAAATTAAATGAAGTGTGTGATGATGCGTGGGTTTCCCCCGATAGAAAATTATTGGCGGTATACCCTTTCCCGCCAGAAGTTAGGGCGCGTTGGGAAACACCCCTTAGGGTGGATAAGGCGCTCACACGCTTATCAAAACAAGTGGCGGTACCGTCTCCAGATAGGGCCGCCCTCAAGGAGCCAGCTGATAGGAGGCTGGAAAATATCCTAAAAAGTATATACACACATACTGGTGTTATACTGCGACCAGCGATCGCCTCAGCCTGGATGTGCAGCGCTGGGGTGGCTTGGTCGGATTCCCTGACTGAAAATATTGATACCCTTGACAGGGACAGTATTTTATTGACTATAGAGCATTTAAAGGATGCATTTCTATTTATGCGAGATGCACAGAGGGATATTTGCACTCTGGCATCAAGAGTAAGTGCGATGTCCATATCTGCCAGAAGTTGTTTATGGACACGACAGTGGTCAGGTGATGCAGATTCCAAACGGCACATGGAAGTATTGCCGTATAAAGGAGAAAAAGACAACGTCTTTTCAGCCTCAGTCCTTTCGTCCCCATAAGGGCAAGCGGGCAAAAGGCCAGTCATATCTGCCATGGGATAGAGGAAAGGGAAGAAGACTGCAGCAGGCAGCCCATTCCCAGAAACAGAAGCCCTCCACCGCTTCTGCCAAGTCCTCAGCATGACGCTGGGGCCATACAAGCGGACTCGGGTGCGGTGGGGGGGGGTCGTCTCAAGAGTTTCAGCACGCAGTGGGCTCACTCGCAAGTGGACCCCTGGATCCTACAAGTAGTATCCCAGGGGTACAGATTGGAAATTCGAGACGTCTCCCCCTCGCAGGTTCCTGAAGTCTGCTTTACCAACGTCTCCCTCCGACAGGGAGGCAGTAGTGGAAACAATTCACAAGCTGTATTCCCAGCAGGTGATAATCAAAGTACCCCTCCTACAACAAGGAAAGGGGTATTATTCCACACTATATTGTGGTACTGAAGCCAGACGGCTCGGTGAGACCTATTCTAAATCTGAAATAGTTGAACACTTACATACAAAGGTTCAAATCAAGATGGAGTCACTCAGAGCAGTGATAGCGAACCAGGAAGAAGGGGACTATATGGTGTCCCGGGACATCAGGGATGCTTACCTCCATGTCCCAATTTGCCCTTCTCACCAAGGGTACCTCAGGTTCGTGGTACAGAACTGTCACTATCAGTTTCAGACGCTGCCGGTTGGATTGTCCACGGCACCCCGGGTCCTTACCAAGGTAATGGCCGAAATGATGATTCTTCTTCAAAGAAAATGGACAATCTCCTGATAGGGGCAAGGTCCAGAGAACAGTTGGAGGTCGGAGTAGCACTATCTCAAGTAGTTCTACGACAGCACGGGTGGATTCTAAATATTCCAAAACCGCAGCTGTTTCCGACGACACGTCTGCTGTTCCTAGGGATGATTCTGGACACAGTCCAGAAAAAGGTGTTTCTCCCGGAGAAGAAAGCCAGGGAGTTATCCGAGCTAGTCAGGAACCTCCTAAAACCAGGAAAAGTGTCAGTGCATCATTGCACAAGGGTCCTGGGAAAAATGGTGGCTTCTTACGAAGCGATTCCATTCGGTAGATTTCACGCAAGAACTTTTCAGTGGGATCTGCTGGAAAAATGGTCCGGATCGCATCTTCAGATGCATCAGCGGATAACCCTGTCTCCAAGGACAAGGGTGTTTCTTCTGCGGTGGCTGCAGAGTGCTCATCTACTAAAGGGCCGCAGACTCGGCATTCAGGACTGGGTCCTGGTGACCACGGATACCAGCCTGAGAGGCTGGGGAGCAGTCACACAGGGAAAAAATTTCCAGGGAGTGTGATCAAGTCTGGAGACTTCTCTCCACATAAATATACTGGAGCTAAGGGCAATTTACAATGTTCTAAGCTTAGCAAGACCTCTGCTTCAAGGTCAGCCGGTATTGATCCAGTGGGACAACATCACGGCAGTCGTGCACGTAAACAGACAGGGCGGCACAAGAAGCAGGAGGGCAATGGCAGAAACTGCAAGGATTCTTCGCTGGGCGAAAAATCATGTGATAGCACTGTCAGCAGTGTTCATTCCGGGAGTGGACAACTGGGAAGCAGACTTCCTCAGCAGGCACGACCTCCACCCGGGAGAGTGGGGACTTCATCGGGAAGTATTCCACATGATTGTGAACCGTTGGGAAAGACCAAAGGTGGACATGATGGCGTCCCGCCTGAACAAAAAACTGGACAGGTATTGCGCCAGGTCAAGAGACCCTCAAGCAATATCTGTGGACGTTCTGGTAACACCGTGGGTGTACCAGTCGGTGTATGTGTTCCCTCCTCTGCTTCTCATAACCAAGGTACTGAGAATTATAAGACGTAGAGGAGTAAGAACTATACTCGTGGCTCCGGATTGGCCAAGAAGGACGTGGCACCCGGAACTTCAAGAAATGCTCACAGAGGACTCATGGCCTCTGCCGCTAAGAAGGGACTTGCTTCAGCAAGTACCAGGTCTGTTCCAAGACTTACCGCGGCTGCGTTTGACGGCATGGCGGTGGAACGCCAGATCCTAAGGGAAAAAGGCATTCCGGAAGAGGTCATTCCTACCCTGGTCAAAGCCAGGAAGGAGGTGACCGCAAAACATTATCACCACATGTGGCGAAAATATGTTGCGTGGTGTGAGGCCAGGAAGGCCCCACGAAGAAATTTCAACTCGGTCGATTCCTGCATTTCCTGCAAACAGGAGTGTCTATGGGCCTCAAATTGGGGTCCATTAAGGTTCAAATTTCGGCCCTGTAAATTTTCTTCCAGAAAGAATTGGCTTCAGTTCCTGAAGTCCAGAAGTTTGTCAAGGGAGTATTGCATATACAACCCCCTTTTTGTGCCTCCAGTGGCACTGTGGGATCTCAACGTAGTTCTGGGATTCCTCAAATCACATTTTAAACCGCTCAAATCTGTGGATTTGAAATATCTCACATGGAAAGTGACCATGCTGTTGGCCCTGGCCTCGGCCAGGCGAGTGTCAGAATTGGCGGCTTTGTCTCACAAAAGCCATATCTGATTGTCCATTCGGACAGGGCAGAACTGCGGACTCGTCCCCAGTTTCTTCCTAAGGTGGTGTCAGCGTTTCACCTGAACCAGCTTATTGTGGTACCTGCGGCAACTAGGGACTTGGAGGACTCCAAGTTGCTAGATGTTGTCAGGGCCCTGAAAATATAGGTTTCCAGGACGGCTGGAGTCAGGAAAACTGACTCGCTGTTATCCTGTATGCACCCAACAAACTGGGTGCTCTTGCTTCTAAGCAGACGATTGCTCGTTGGATTTGTAGCACATTTCAACTTGCACATTCTGTGGCAGGCCTGCCACAGCCTAAATCTGTCAAGGCCCATTCCACAAGGAAGGTGGGCTCATCCTGGGCGGCTGCCCGAGGGGTCTTGGCATTACAACTCTGCCGAGCAGCTACGTGGTCGGGGGAGAACACGTTTGTAAAATTCTACAAATTTGATACCCTGGCTAAAGAGGACCTGGAGTTCTCTCATTCGGTGCTGCAGAGTCATCCGCACTCTCCCGCCCGTTTGGGAGCTTTGGTATAATCCCCATGGTCCTGACGGAGTCCCCAGCATCCACTAGGACGTCAGAGAAAATAAGATTTTACTTACCGATAAATCTATTTCTCGTTGTCCGTAGTGGATGCTGGGCGCCCATCCCAAGTGCGGATTGTCTGCAATACTTGTACATAGTTATTGTTACAAAAATCGGGTTATTATTGTTGTGAGCCATCTTTTCAGAGGCTCCGCTGTTATCATGCTGTTAACTGGGTTCAGATCACAGGTTGTACAGTGTGATTGGTGTGGCTGGTAGGAGTCTTACCCGGGATTCAAAATCCTTCCTTATTGTGTACGCTCGTCCGGGCACAGTATCCTAACTGAGGCTTGGAGGAGGGTCATAGGGGGAGGAGCCAGTGCACACCACCTGATCCTAAAGCTTTTACTTTTGTGCCCTGTCTCCTGCGGAGCCGCTATTCCCCATGGTCCTGACGGAGTCCCCAGCATCCACTACGGACTACGAGAAATAGATTTATCGGTAAGTAAAATCTTATTTTTATTTGCATATTTTTCCACTTTGAGAACTTGGAGCAGATGTATTAAGCCTGGAGAAGTAATAAAGCAGAAATAAGTGGAAGGTGATAACACATCAGCCAATCATTACAGGTTTGGAAAATGGCTTGCTAGGCTTTTGGCGTCGTGCTCAAGGTGCATGGTTAGCACAGTGCACCGTAAAGCCCTGTTATGGCGCTCTGTGCACAAATATTAAAATCTCTCCGTAACACAAATTAAAGGGTAATAATGTATAGCACTATTGTAGTGTTTATTGTTAGGAGCTCTTATTGATCTCAGCAGATTTTCAGATTATTTGTGGCATTTGTGTGGATGTTTTCATTATTTTTTTTGTAATATTTCCTCAACTCAATTTCTAGTAAGCTACTGAGATATTATATATAATGCTTTTGACTATAGGAAAGCCATCTTGAAAACTTCATAACATATATTCCATTATCCATTCCGTGAACCCTTTTCCATTCCTTATAAGTTGCATTACTTTGATACCTTTTACAGCGTTCATAAATATATATTATCATGTTTGGCAGTTTAGTTGCCATTTAAGAATACTGTAACTCTTGCAGGTCTATACGTCCTTCTACAGAACAAAGGTCATTTCCTGATCTTGTCCTTTTTAATGGCTCTTATGTCCAAGACCAAATTGTGGACAGATAAAGAATGTGTTGGTTTAAATAGACCTTTTATTGCCAAAGTGCATGTAACAATTTAGTCAGTTCTAGATAGGAACCTGTTCATTTCATGGTGACATCATCTCTGTTGGTCACTGGTTTCATAGTGAAATAGGTAATTTGAAAAAAATCTTTGGCGCTACCACCTTTATATTAAATTGCATGAAAATAACATAATTCTTTAAAAATTGAAATCTAGAGGAATGATGGAAAGAGTCTTATGTAAATGTTCCAGATAAATTCTCTGCAAATGGCTTTGATCTCGCTTTCGTCCAAGTTTCTTCAAAGCTTGGTATTCCTTATGGGTATGTGCTCATGCAAACAGAAGAAAAAAACGGTATATAGTGTAGTATTTTTCTTAAAAAAAAAATTTTTTTGTTCAAATTTATTTTATATATAGCATAAAAAACACATATAAAAGGATTTTTTTTTCATCCAATTAAAAAGTATGGTCCTTCACTTTACATATATATGATTGGAACCGTACTGTGTCAAGCTCCCAGCATGGAGCAGTGGAAAGAGCAAAAGATTGGAGTCTCCGGAATTCCTCCTTACTCCCTCCAGGCTAAACACCAGCAGCTGGACCAGGCGGGTTCCTTTCCAAATGTGGATGCAGGTAGATGGATCAAATAACAGCCAACGCGTTTCGAGTTCCAGAGAACTCTTCCTCAGGGCTGAATGATCCCTACCTGCATGCATCCCTTTTTATACTGAAATTGACCCAGAAGTGAAACATCAATTTCCTGTTTTACAGATTGAAAATATTCTTATAAAAACAAATAAAAGAATCCATATAACAATTTCTCATTTCTTAACAGATGATCCATTTCATAATAATCTATGTATTTGTATTTAATTTACATGTGGACCTTAAGTGTTTCCTGAAGGTCACCTGTAGTTCACAATGATGTTACACTCAAATCATCACCAAAGTACAAATTTTTTGATTATCCCATCACTTTCCCAAGCTTAATAATAATGAGAATAGTTAAGTATAAATGAATATCTGTGTTGGGTCTTAATTTAAATCGGAACGCTATGCGTTCCACTGCGGCTCCCCCGGAAGTTCTATGCGTTCCACCGGTCTTTGCGGTGACGCACTTCCGTTTGTAGATCGGAACGCTTATGCGTTCCACTGACGCGCGGCCGGAAGTTCTATGTGTTCCACCGGCCTCTGCGGTGACGCACTTCCGTTTGTGGACCAAAGCGCTATGCGTTCCACTGACGCGCGCCCGGAAGTTTCATGCGTTCCACCGACCTTTGCGGTGACGCACTTCCGCCCGGACGATTTTAGTGTGTTTTACAGCTCACAGATATATGGATAATAGATTTTACACTGGTTTCATAGTACCTTTTAACTTCTGGGACAAACTTGTGCAAATTAGGTTTTTCCTGCAGTGAATTAAATATAATATACGACAAGTGTTCTAGTCCGTAACTTACGTCTGCTTGATAACATAAATGGATTTGATTAGTCCAAATGGAATGTGTCTGATTCTATTCATTGCAGCCTGAAATAGCAGTACTCCCTTAGGCAAGATGTGCA
The DNA here is from genome assembly GCF_028390025.1 of Pseudophryne corroboree. Taxonomy (NCBI): domain Eukaryota; kingdom Metazoa; phylum Chordata; class Amphibia; order Anura; family Myobatrachidae; genus Pseudophryne; species Pseudophryne corroboree. The sequence continues at coordinate 441,988,345 of NC_086447.1, forward strand.
GCTTGTCCAGTGTCAGGGTTTCAGGCTGTAGCAATGAGGTAACATTAAAAATGTATTACATTTTGGTCTTGCCCATTGTTAACAAATGTTTGGACTTAAGTTTTTTCTCTTATATCCAGAGTTTTAGGATTCCACGTAAATCCCCACCCTAACCTTGCTTTGCTCCACTTATATTGCAGGGATATGTCAAGTAACGACAGGTATATAATGAGTCATGTACTCATTACAACTAAGATATTAATAGCGTGCCATTGGCGCTCATCTATAATCCCATCAGTGGATGCTATTGAAATTGTGGTCCATTTGCAGCTGGAGCATCGTATTACTCCTCTGTTAATTGCCCTCATCTTATATGGTTTCAGTGGAACAACTACAGGGCCTTGAAACAGTGCTAGAGTAGCTTTCCACGCTTAGGCCTCTGATCCCATTTTACTGCTCAGTGATTCCTCTCATAACAATGTGCTTCCTACTGGAATCTCCAGATGACATGTTGCAGTGTTAATGTTTCTGAATTTGAATCTCCGTGCCACGCTATGTACCTATTTCACTATATGTACCTATTCACCCTGATCCCTCCCTTTCCCCTCTCTACTTTTTGTATCCCCCTTATACTATGTTTATATGATATAAACCTTCAATAAATATTTTATATTGAAAAAAATGTATTACAATTAACTGCCATTGTAATTAATTAAATCCGAAAGGCTTTAAATACTTCAAAGGTGTTACACTTTGGAGCCAGTGAGATGAATACGCACTTAAATTTTAGTTTGTTTGTGTAATGACCTTTTTTTATGTGAAATAAATACATGTTAAAGTTCTCCATTTAATTTTACTAAGCTTTCATTTATGAAACCGAAATCTACAGATGCAAAAATGAATACAGGCTTGAAAATGCCTTATGGATAATTGAAGATTTCTAAAACCCACATTATTCTGCAGCTGCTAATGTTGCTGGAGAAGGGTAGATGAGAACACTGCTAATATTCTTCATGTCATCCAAATTTAAAATGTATCTACAGTATCTGACAGAATTTAATGAGAAATTCTAGCAAATGAGTCTGCTAAATAACTGGTTTTATTTTAAAATACTAGTTAAAATTGTGTTTATTAAACTACAGTGTAAATTAATATGAAATGCACAGCAACACTTAAATTACACACACATCAGTTCTAAAGTGCTGCGCTATGCCAAATTAAATGTCAACAAGACCATTATTAACCATATACAATAAATGTATGAAATATAAATAAATGGCTGCCGTTTCTCCTGGTCCATCCTGAGCATAAAATGAATCCTAGCATAGTGGTCGTTAAATTTCATATTCATTTGTAATCTCCTAATAGAGTACTTTGTACATCAAGTAAGACAAATTAGGCTCCCCTATCTTTAGATGCATGTTTTACTGTTGCTCACCCCTAACACAGGAACATCAATATCATATATGCAGATACAGATGTCATAGGTTAGTTTCACCTTAATATATCCACTTTTAAAATTAGAGCTAAACAAAGTTCACCAAAAAAAGGCAACAAAAGGGTCCTGGACAAAATAGGACAAATAGCCTTAGAGCTAAATCTTTCTCCTGGCATCTGAGGATGCCCAGATTAGTTGGTTACAGTGCAGATGGTGAAATGTGGCCATTTCCTCCGGAAAAGGAGTTTCCACTGATTGAGTCCAATGGTGGTGTGCCTTTTATACCACTCCAGCTGATAGTTGTCATTGTGAATAGTGTTCAGCAGTTTGTGTGCCTCATCCATGAAAGCTCTTGATGAACAGTTTTTATGTTGCAACTGAGGGTAGATAATTGTTACACGTTACATGCTTCTTCTCTTAGCGGTCTTGTTCTTTGAGCCTTTGAGGGCCGTTGCTTCGCAGCTACACCATTGTGGCTCCTATATGTGTCTATGTCACAATATCTACGTTTCCAGGATAAATTCTTGCAGGCCAGTAATGGGACTTGCTAGAAAGATGACATCCCCATGACAATGTCACTTAGCTCTTCAGCGTGCAAGCAGTCATATTGCTAATGACTGATTATGGAGATTGTGTGTCTGTAAGTTTAATTTTCTGCAATGGTTACGTGTGTTACTGAAATGGCAAACCCCATTGATTAGATGAGATATCAACAACATTTTTGCCATGTAATGTGTGTGTGTGTGTGTGTGTGTGTGTGTGTGTGTGTGTGTGTGTGTGTATATATATATTTAAAAAATGAAGTGCAATAGAGCGCCTAATGGTGTTTTGAAATTCTGAAATTGTAAGATTTCTATGTAACCAATTCACCATGTGAAAAGTGCAAATTAAAAAGAATCGACTTAGCTTCCTTGGGAGACGGCTTCAGTCTGATGACACTTTTAGGACATGAAAAACAGAAATATAAACCAACATAGTGTGTACTGTTTGACTAGTAGACAATGCTCCACACTTTAGGGACCTTGCTAGTCCCAATATAAATATATGAGCTGGATAGTAAATGCTGGTTCCAAAGTACAAAGGTTCAATAAAATTATAAAACATAAACACATTTTAATATAACAGATCCTGAAGCCAATGTAGGTAGCACACGTACAAGATAAAAACATATAAACAGCTTATCTGTCCACAATCGGAATCACAAGGTGAGCAGCAGCCCTATCCTGTTAGTGTATGTTAAAATGTCCTGAAGCAAATGCAGGTAGCATACGTACAAGATAAATAAATTAAAACGGCTTATCTGTCCATTCAAAAGAAGTCATGGGTGAGTCAAGTCATGGGGACCAAGCATGAAGTCAAAGGAATTGGCTGTAGACAAATTGGGGAAGGGTACAGAAAAATGCTGCTTTGAAGGTCCGAATGACCACAGTGGCCACCATCTTTCATTTATGGATGCAGTTCGGTACCACCAGGTCTCTTCCATGAGCTGGCTGGCTATCTAAACTGAGCGATCAGGTGAAAAGAGTCCTAGTTAGGGAGGTGACCAAGAACCTGGTGGTCACTCTGTCAGAGCTACATCATTCCTCTGTGGAGAGAGGAGAACCTTCCAGAAGGACAACCATCTCTGCAGCAATTCACCAATCAGGACTGTGTGGTAGAATGGCCAGCCTCATTAGTATAAAGCACATGGCAGCCCACCTAGAGTTTGTCAAAATTAACCTGAAGGACTCTCGGACCATAAGAAACAAAATTCTCTGGTCTGATGAAACAAAGATTAAACTCTTTGGCGTGAATGCCAGACGTCATGTTTGTAGGAAACCAGGCACCGCTCATCACCAGGCCAATACCATCTCTACAGTGAATCGTGATGATGGCAGCATCATGCTGTGGAGATTTTTTTCAGTGGCAGTTACTGGGAGACTAGTCAGGATAGAGGGAAAGAATGAATGCAGCAATGTACAGAGATATCCTGGATGAAAACCTGCTCCAGAGCGCTCTTGACCTCAGACTGGGGCGACGGTTCATCTTTCAGCAGGACAATGACCCTAAGCACACAGCCAAAACATCAAAGGAGTTGCTTCAGGATAACTCTGTGAATGTCCTTGAGTGGCCCAGCCAGAGCCCAGACTTGAATCCGATTGAACATCTCTGGAGAGATCTGAAAATGGCTGTGCATCGACGCTTCCTATCCAACCTGATGGAGCTTGAGAGGTGCTGCAAAGAGGAATGGGCGAAACTGCCGAAAGGTGGGCCATGCTTGTGGCATCATCTTCAAAAATACTTGAGGCTGTAATTACTGCCAAAGGTGCATCAACAAAGTATTGAGCAAAGGCTGTGAATACTTATGTACATGTGATTTCTTACCTTTTTATTTTTAATAAATTTGCAAAAATCTCAGAAAAACTTTTTTCATGTTGTCATTATGGGGTATTGTTTGTATAATTTTGAGGGGAAAAATAATTCCACTTTGGAATTAGGCTGTAACATAAAATGTGGAAAAAGGTGAAGCGCTATGAATACTTTCCAGATGCACACTTGTGTGTGTGTGTGTGTATCTCCTATATAATAGCCCAGATCTGTGCCTGTGTGTCTAACGCTTGGTGTGGCTAGGAGCTCTCATTGGGGTAGTGGCAGGTCTGTCACACCCAGTCCACAGCTCATTGGGTGAGAAACACCCTCCCACACAGGTTACATCCAATGGGAGGCTCTGCCCTTTGGCTGCTGTGTGTTCCTAGAGCAGGATTAACAATGGGGCTGATGGTGCTGCAGCTCCAGGCCCACACCCCAAAATAGGCCCACTGCATCTCCAGCAACATACCCTCCAACAATTTACACACAAAAATCGCTACAAATTAGAAAAGGGGGCTTGGCCATGGGTACAGTGGTGTGGCCACGCCCCTTTTCCTATACTTTCAATGGAAGTATGGAGAGACAAAAATTGGTACAGACCATAAAAAAAGGTACTTTACCTGCCAAAAAGGTACAGTTGGAGAGTATGCCACTGCATCTGCAGCTGTAGAGAGGGGAAAAAATCCTTTCTCTAATGTCCTAGTGGATGCTGGGGACTCCGTAAGGACCATGGGGAATAGACTGGCTCCGCAGGAGACAGGGCACTTTAAGAAAGAATTTGGATACTGGTGTGCTCTGGCTCCTCCCTCTATGTCCCTCCTCCAGACCTCAGTTTGAATCTGTGCCCGGACGAGCTGGGTGCTACTTAGTGAGCTCTCCTGAGCTTGCTATAAGAAAGTATTTTATTATGTTTTATTATTTTCAGAGAGATCTGCTGGCAACAGACTCTCTGCAGCGTGGGACTGAGGGGAGAGAAGCAGCCCTACTCACTGAAGATAGGTCCTGCTTCTTAGGCTACTGGACACCATTAGCTCCAGAGGGATCGTACACAGGATCTCACCCTTTGTCGTCTGATCCCGGAGCCGCGCCGCCGTCCCCCTCGCAGAGCCGGAAGACAGAAGCCGGTGACAGAAGCAAGAAGACTTCAAAATCGGCGGCATAAGACTCCAGTCTTCAAACTGAGGTAGCGCACAGCACTGCAGCTGTGCGCCATTGCTCCCACATTAAACCCACACACTCCGGTCACTGTAGGGTGCAGGGGGGGGGGGGGCGCCCCCTGGGCAGCAATTAGGAACCTCTTGGCAAAAAGTAGCATATATACAGTTGGGCACTGTATATATGCATGAGCCCCCGCCATTATTTTACACACAAACGCGGGACAGAAGCCCACCGCTGAGGGGGTGGGGCTTCTTCCTCAGCACTCACCAGCGCCATTTTCTCTCCACAGCTCCGCTGAGAGGAAGCTCCCCGGGTTCTCCCCTGCAGATTCACGGTAGAAGAGGGTAAAAAGAGGGGGGGGCACATAAATTAGGCGCAAAAAGTTTTATACAGCAACTACTGGGTTAACACTAAGTTACTGTGTGATTCCTGGGACATATAGCGCTGGGGTGTGTGCTGGCATACTCTCTCTCTGTCTCTCCAAAGGGCCTTGTGGGTGAACTGTCTTCAAAAAGAGCATCCCCTGTATGTGTGTGGTGTGTGGGTACGCTTGTGTCGACATGTTTGACGAGGAAGGCTATGTGGAAGCAGAACGGGAGCAAATGAATGTGGGGGACGGCGCCGACACCTGATTGGATGGATATGTGGAAGGTTTTAAATGATGATGTTAATTCCTTGCATAAAAGGTTGGATAAAGTTGAAACCTTAGGACAGTCAGGGTCTCAGCCCATGCCTGATCCTATGTCGCAGAGGCCGTCAGGGTCTCAGAAGCGCCCACTATCCCAAATTGTTGACACAGACACTGACACAGAGTCTGACTCCAGTGTCGGCTATGATGATGCAAAGTTACAGCCTAAATTGGCTGAAGCTATACGTTATATGATTATAGCAATGAAGGAAGTGTTGCACATCACAGAGGAAACCCCAGTCCCTGACAAGAGGGTTCATATGTACGGGGAAAAAAGGCAGGAGGTGACCTTTCCCCCTAAACATGAGCTAAATGAGTTATGTGAAAAGGCTTGGGAATCTCCAGATAAAAAACTGCAGATTTCCAAACGGATGCTTATGTCGTATCCTCTTCCGCCAACGGACAGGTTACGCTGGGAATCCTCTCCTAGGGTAGACAAAGCTTCAACACGCTTATCCAAGAGAGTAGCCCTGCCGTCACCGGATACGGCCACCCTAAAAGATGCTGCGGATAGAAAGCAAGAGGGTACCCTGAAGTCCATTTACACACATTCAGGTACCTTACTAAGGCCGGCAATTGCGTCGGCCTGGGTGTGTAGTGCTGTAGCAGCATGGACGGATTACTTATCTGAGGATCTGGATACCTTAGACAAGGATACTATATTAATGACCCTGGGGCATATAAAAGACGCTGTCCTGTATATGAGAGATGCTCAAAGAGACATTAGCCTACTGGGCTCTAGAATAAATGCAATGTCGATTTCTGCCAGAAGGTTCCTGTGGACTCGGCAATGGACAGGCGATGCCGACTCAAAAAGGCACATGGAGGTTTTACCTTACAAGGGTAAGGAATTGTTTGGGGAGGGTCTCTCGGACCTGGTCTCCACAGCTACTGCTGGAAAGTCAAATTTTTTGCCATATGTTCCCTCACAACCTAAGAAAGCACTGTATTACCAAATGCAGTCCTTTTCGTTCACAAAAAGGCAAGAAAGTCCGAGGTGCGTCCTTTCTTGCCAGAGGCAAGGGTAGAGGAAAGAAGCTGCACAACACAGCTAGTTCCCAGGAACAGAAGTCCTCCCCGACTTCTACTAAATCCACCGCATGACGCTGGGGCTCCACAGGCGGAGCTAGGCCCGGTGGGGGGCGCGTCTCCGAAATTTCAGCCACAAGTGGGTTCACTCCCAGGTGGATCCCTGGGTAATAGATATTTTGCCTTAGGGATACAAGCTGGAATTCAAAGAGATGCCCCCTCACCGATACCTCAAATCGGCCCTGCCAGTTTCCCCCTTAGAGAGGGAAATTGTGTTAGCTGCAATTCACAAATTGTATCTTCAGCAGGTGGTGGTCAAGGTTCCCCTCCTTCAACAAGGAAAGGGTTATTATTTGACCATGTTTGTGGTTCCGAAACCGGACGGTTCGGTCAGACCCATATTGAATTTAAAATCCCTGAACATATACCTTAAAAGGTTCAAGTTCAAGATGGAATCGCTCAGAGCGGTCATCGCAAGCCTGGAAGGGGGGGGGGGGGTTTATGGTGTCTGGACATAAAGGATGCATACCTTCATGTCCCCATTTATCCACCTCATCAGGCGTACCTCAGATTTGTGGTACCGGATTGTCATTACCAATTCCAGACGTTGCCGTTTGGTCTCTCCACGGCACCGATAATTTTTACCAAGGTAATGGCGGAAATGATGGTGCTCCTGCGAAAGCAAGGGGTCACAATTATCCCATACTTGGACGATCTCCTCATAAAGGCGAGGTCCAGAAAGCAGTTGCTGATCAGCGTAGCACGCTATCAGGAAGTGTTACAACAGCACGGCTGGATTCGAAATATTCCAAAGTCGCAGTTGATTCCTACGACTCGTCTGCCCTTACTGGGCATGATTCTGGACACAGACCAGAAGAGGGTTTATCTCCCGATGGAGAAGGCTCAGGAGCTCATGACACTGGTCAGAGACCTATTAAAACCAAAACAGGTGTCGGTGCATCACTGCACGCAAGTCCTGGGAAAGATGGTGGCATCATACGAGGCCATTCCCTTCGGCAGGTTCCATGCGAGGACCTTTCAATGGGATCTGTTGGACAAGTGGTCCGGATCACATCTACAGATGCATTGGCTGATCTCCCTATCCCCCAGGGCCAGGGTGTCTTTCCTGTGGTGGCTGCAGAGCGCTCACCTTCTCGAGGGCCGCAGATTCTGCATTCAGGACTGGGTCCTGGTGACCACAGATACAAGCCTCCGAGGGTGGGGGGCAGTTACACAGGGAAGAAATTTCCAAGGTCTGTGGTCAAGTCAGGAGACTTGCCTTCACATCAATATCCTGGAACTAAGGGCCATATACAACGCCCTAAGTCAAGCAGAGACCCTGCATCGAGACCAATCGGTGTTGATTCAGTCAGACAACATCACCGCATTGGCTCATGTAAACCGCCAAGGCGGCACAAGGAGCAGGGTGGCGATGGCGGAAGCCACCAGAATTCTTCGCTGAGCGGAGAATCACGTAAGAGCACTGTCAGCAGTGTTCGTTCCGGGAGTGGACAACTGGGAAGCAGACTTCCTCAGCAGGCACGACCTTCACCCGGGAGAGTGGGGACTTCATCAAGAAGTATTCGTGCAGATTGTAAGTCGGTGGGAACTGCCACAGGTGGCCTTGATGGCATCCCGCCTCAACAAAAAGCTACAGAGGTATTGTGCCAGGTCAAGAGACCCTCAGGCGATAGCTGTAGACGCACTAGTGACACTGTGGGTGTTCCAGTCGGTTTATGTATTTCCTCCTCTTCCTCTCATACCCAAGGTGCTGAGAATCATAAGAAAAAGAGGAGTGAGAACAATACTCATTGTTCCGGATTGGCCACGAAGGACTTGGTATCCGGAGCTGCAAGAAATGCTCACAGAGGACCCATGGCCTCTGCCTCTAAGACAAGACCTGTTGAAACAAGGGCCCTGTCTGTTCCAAGACTTACCGCGGCTGCGTTTGACGGCATGGCGGTTGAACGCCGGATCCTAGCAGAAAAAGGCATTCCGGATTAGGTTATTCCTACGTTGATAAAGGCTAGGAAGCATGTGACGGCTAAACATTATCACCGTATATGGCGAAAATGTGTTGCTTGGTGTGAGGCCAGGAATGTCCCTACGGAGGAATTCCAGCTGGGCCGTTTCCTTCACTTCCTACAGTCGGGAGTGACGTTGGGCCTGAAACTGGGTTCCATTAAGGTCCAGATTTCGGCCCTATCCATTTTCTTTCAAAAAGAACTGGCTTCTCTTCCTGAAGTCCAGACGTTTGTAAAGGGAGTGCTGCATATTCAGCCTCCTTTTGTGCCTCCAGTGGCACCTTGGGATCTTAACGTGGTGTTGAGTTTCCTGAAGTCACACTGGTTTGAGTCACTCAAACCGTGGAGTTAAAATTTCTCACGTGGAAGGTGGTCATGCTATTAGCCTTGGCTTCAGCTAGGCGTGTGTCAGAATTAGCGGCTTTGTCACATAAAAGCCCCTATCTGGTTTTCCATATGGACAGGGCAGAATTGCGGACCCGTCCACAATTTCTGCCAAAAGTGGTGTCATCCTTTCATATGAACCAACCTGTTTTGGTCCTGTGGCTACTCGTGACTTGGAGGATTCCGAGTTACTAGATGTGGTCAGGGCTTTGAAGGTTTATGTAGCCAGAATGGCTAGAGTCAGGATAACTGAGTCGCTGTTTATCCTGTATGCACCCAACAAGCTGGGTTCTCCTGCTTCAAAGCAAACTATTGCTCGCTGGATCTGTAACACGATTCAGCAGGCTCATTCTGCGGCTGGATTGCCGCTGCCAAAATCAGTTAAGGCCCATTCCACAAGGAAGGTGGGCTCTTCTTGGGCGGCTGCCCGAGGGGTCTCGGCATTACAGCTTTGCCGAGCGGCTACTTGGTCGGTTTCAAACACCTTTGCAAAGTTCTACAAGTTTGATACCCTGGCTGAGGAGGACCTTGTGTTTGCTCATTGGGTGCTACAGAGTCTTTCGCACTCTCCCGCCCGTTTGGGAGCTTTGGTATAATCCCCATGGTCCTTACGGAGTCCCCAGCATCCACTAGGACGTTAGAGAAAATAAGATTTTACTTACCGGTAAATCTATTTCTCGTAGTCCGTAGTGGATGCTGGGCACCCGTCCCAAGTGCGGACTTCTTCTGCAATACTTGTATATAGTTATTGCTCAAATAAGGGTTATGTTTGGTTGCATCAGGGTTGATCTGGTGCTCCGTTGTTCATACTGTTAACTGGGTAAGTTTACCACAAGTTATACGGTGTGACTGGTATGAGTCTTGCCCTGGATTCCAAAATCCTTTCCTTGTACTGTCAGCTCTTCCGGGCACAGTTTCTCTAACTGAGGTCTGGAGGAGGGACATAGAGGGAGGAGCCAGAGCACACCAGTATCCAAATTATTTCTTAAAGTGCCATGTCTCCTGCGGAGCCCGTCTATTCCCCATTGTCCTTACGGAGTCCCCAGCATCCACTACGGACTACGAGAAATAGATTTACCGGTAAGTAAAATCTTATTTTTACTTCAGCGTCCTATCTCCTTCTGCCAGTCCACCTGCCCCCTCCGGCATCAACAATCCCCACTGCCTAGCTGTGGAGCAGGTGGATCAAAAGCTGCTGCGGCCACCATCATATATATGATAGCGGCGCTGCGGAAGGCTTTCATAGCCCTCCCTGCGACGCATACTCTCTGAGCCCCGAAGCCTCCTCTGCGTGTGATGTCACAGGAGTACAGCCACAGCCGCGCTCAGATCCCCATAGTCCCAGACTCCGCAACACATCATCTGGGTTGCTGGCCTGGAAGCCCAGAGATGGCTAATGTAACAGAGTGGGTGATATCGCGGAGGGTAATGTCTGTACGCTGAATCAGTGTAAAAGGTGACAGTGCTGTGCAGTGCAGTGGGAGTGCAGTGTCACTGACACTGCACAGCACTCTGACCTTTTACATTGATTCAGCGAGTCTGTCAGTTCTGCCAGCCAGTCACTATTGTTAGCGCCAGTGTCCAAACGTGCCGCATTACAGGGAAGTACAAACACTAAATAAACTACAGCAGCCCTTAGCGCCGAAGCATTCCAGCTCAAAGGGCTACTGGGAGCTGTAGTTTATTGAGTGCATCTTCTTCCCTGTAATGCGGCATGTTGGGACACCAGTGCTAACAATAGTGACTGGCTGCTTGGCTGCTGTGCGAGTCTTCGGGAGAGCCACTGCCAAAGGGAGGACATCAGCTGCTTCCAGGAAAAGAAACAATACCCGCCCCTCCCCCACTTGCAGTACCTTCTGGACCCATCCGCGGCACCCCCCACCACCTCCACCACCCGTGGTGGCTCCGGACCCCCTCCCCCACCAACAGCACCCCTGCATCCGCCCCCCCTCCCCCTACCTGTGGCACCACCACACCTGCCCCTCCCCCAGCTGTGGCACTCCCGGACCCCCTTTCCCATCCACGTCTCCCCCACACCCGCCACTCCCCCAACCACAGCACATACTAGGTGATTTATCAGGCCCTGTGTGCGCTGTTCACGCCATTGCAAGGGGCTACGACCCCTTAACCATTGCACACCCTTTGCCCGTGCAATATTTAACCACTCACACAATTATGATTGGAGGTAATACTCCATATAATAAAAATATTGCATGCCACAAGGGCGTGCAAGGGTTAAGAGGGCGTAGCCCCTTACAACGGTGTGAAGAGCACCCGTAGGGAGCGATAAGTCACCTAGTGTGTGTCTGTCTGTGTATATATATATATAATCCATAGAAGCAGCCCGACACTCCGCTATCCCCGTAGGGGTATCGCTCCGGTGCCCTCCTAGGGGTATGGCAGCCCCAATATGCAGAAGAGAAAGTAGTGGCGGCACTCAGAGTCTTTGACAATTAGTTGAATCAAAGCAAATAGTGCATTTATTGTCAACGTTTCGGGGGACGGACCCTCTTCCTCAGGACACTGCAATTGCAGTGTTCTGAGAAAGGTGGTCAGTCCCCCGAAACGTTGACAATAAATGTACTATTTGCTTTGATTCAACTAATTGTGAAAGACTGAGTGCCGCCACTACTTTCTCTTCTATATATATATATATATATATAATTATTTTTTTTATTTTTTCTTTGATACACAAACTACTGGATGAATTTGGATGTTGTGTTAACAATTGTACAAATAACTTAGTGACATTGAATGAAACTGAGGTATGTATGATCTTGATGGGACATCTGGGAGAGGAGCAATAAAGGAGTGACCAGATGCTTCACACTCTACGTGCAGTGTGCATTTTGGGGGAGAAATATACTTCTGGGGACTGTTTATGAACTATGGAGATGGTTTTTCTTTTTTTCTTCTGAAGATTTCCAGAAGAGAACATTTCTGTATCAAGTGTAGTATGTTGACAGCTTATATCAGTTGCCCAAAGTTACATTGCTATTGACAGTTCAAGTCATAACACTTGCAGAATATAATTGCTAGCCTTAATGCAGTGAAAATATCATGATGGAAATAGCATGTTATGATCTGTAATAAAAACAGCTGTTTATATTAACAGATCACTAAATAGCAGCATGCCAATGCGTTAACGTGATCTAATTTAGGGATTAAGGTGAGCCCATCTAGTTTCAATAGATCAAATAATTATTTTAATAAAATTGATTAAAAAGTAGTAGTAGCATATTGTGGCAGAGATCATTAATATGGACAGCTGTACATATAGACCTAGATAACTGAATCAAATGACAACATGCATACTAATGAAAGTGCTCAGGACCACATCTTTGCTACAATTATAAGTGCAGTTGTTGTTACCTTTTCATTGTATTAATAATTTCTATTTTAGCACTTATTATTCAGTCTAGTGATATCCACTACTGATACAGTATTGTTGTACTGTCTAAGAGAAGAAAGTAAATCTCTTGCATACAGGTATGGGATATGCCGTATGTATGTTGGAGCAGTGAAGAGATGCAAGCTTTCAAGTTGGCTTGTTTAAAGTACTCTTCTGATTATTTAGCACCAGCATAAAGGTTTGAAAAAATCCATTGAGATTAGCTATATTTGTAATTTGAACCTAGAATTTTAGAAAAAATACATACTAAGTGCTCTTTTTATTCTTCTGAAACTGATTTACTTCCCAGTTGTTATTTCTTAAAGAATTTCTGTCATTTCGTATTAATGTATTACTTTTTACAGATACTGTTCCCTGGCTCCCAAATTTGTTTTTCTGCTGCGGGGTACACTGGGCTCCACAAGGAAAGAGATAGGGGGTGTAGAGTAGGATCTTGATCCGAGGCACCTACAGGCTCAAAAGCTTTGACTGTTCCCAGAATGCATAGCGCCGCCTCCTCTATAACCCTGCCTCCCTGCACAGGAACTCAGTTTTTAGTTATCCAGCCCAATGCAGTAGCAGGAAAAGAGACGACAACAGTTAGTAGCCACATACACCACACTCTCACGACAGGAGAAGAGTCAGCGGCTAATGCCATACCAACCCAAAGAAACTAAGTGTGTCAGGGTGGGCACCTTGTGGAGCTCAGTGTACCTAGCAGAAAGAGTTTTAACAAAGGTAAGTTCTTACCATAAAACTCGTTTTCTGCTGCGGGGTACACTGGGCTCCACAAGGAAAGACATAGGAGATGTCCTAAAGCAGTTCCTTATGGGAGGGGACGCACTGTAGCGGGCACTAGAACCCGGCTCTACTCTACACCCCCTATGTCTTTCCTTGTGGAGCCCAGTGTACCTTGCAGAAAGAGTTTTAACAAAGGTTAGTTCTTACCATAAAACTCGTTGTTGTTTTTTTTATTTATACAAGGTGTTGTTTGGTGCTGTGTATAAGCTTTCCTCTGTCATAATGTTAAGTTGTCGGTATGTATCTGTTTCTGCAGCGGGGTACACTGGGAATACATTGGGGTGTAGAAATAGATCCAGAGGCACCAACAGGCTAAACCTTTAGAGTGTCCCAAGATGCATTGCGGGGCCTCCTGTATATAACCCTACCTCCAGGCACTGTGAGCTCAATTTTAGTGTTGGTGCCTACATAAGCAGGTCACTAAACAGGGGGGGCTGCGCCAGGCAGCTCTGAAAAAGCTATTAAGACTTCAAGGGCTGCAGCACTTCATATGTCAGTGTGACTTACTGTGCTGCGGCTCCATCAACTCCCCAGGGGCGTTGCATACTCCCGCTGGCTCTGTTCCCAAGTACATGGCTGCTTCTAAGGGAGGTGGTAAGAGGGTCCCCCAGGTGCGACCCGCCATTAAATCACGTTCCGGTCGCGGTCTAAGGAGACAGACCGCGATGCTGGCGTGGACACTGTGACCGTGCAGTGACCCCACTATATCCACCAGGGCAGGGGAGCACAGGTCGGATTATACATTATCCATTGTTAATAAGGCTCCATAGTACCCGGTGGTGAGGACCAGCATAGGGGATTAAGTGCTTGACCTGTAGCCCTTTCCCCCAGCTCCGGGCGCAATCTACTGCTTCTGTTCCAGCCATGGAGCTGTCTCACACTCTCCCTCACTCTCTGACTGAGACTTTGGGCACCATCTTATCACAGTAGCTGCGACTGGTCTCCGGGACTTCAGGGCAAGGTCTCTGTAAATCAGCCTGATTTATCAGTGCTGTGATTCTACAGACACTTAAGTATTCTACATGTCATTTTAAGATAGCGTTACTTAAGAACAAGTGTACCTCTACCAGAATATATTGTACGAGTATTCTGATATATGCATCCGATCTCAGACCGCGCATTGTTTTATATATATATATATATATATATATGTGTGTGTGTGTGTGTATATGTATATATATATATATATATGTATATAGATAGAGTGAGAGAGAGGGATGTAAAGCAGGCTGCACTCAAACAGACTTTTTGATAGAAGTAGAGATGGTCAGTTTAATATACCAACATGTTTTGGGGACGCAACCCCATCCTCAGGGCCAGACAAGCCAAACTGAGCCATACAAAAGACATTTATACACAAACAAGGATAGAACATTATTACATAATCATACTCAAATGCTCAGCAGTACAGCACGCCTGTCTGGTGGTCCGGCATCACTTACGCGTCGCCTTCGCCTGCTGTCACAGCGTGCCGCGTCGAAGGTCCGTCTACCGTGGCAATCATAGAGATAGCCCGTCCCACAGCTCTGCTGCCTGCCCTTTAGTCCAGCCGCTTTCACGTGTTGCCAACCCCAGGTGTCACGGTGTGCAGCGTCGCAGGCGAGTCCCCATGACAACCACCTGTAAATAAACAGAAAAGGATTAAAAACAATCAAAGACAATCGAGTGGAGCTTACAGCCCATAGAGGGCCCTTCATGTTAAACACTTACTGGCATAATGATTAAGGGTATGAAACCTTTAACTAAACCATAACATTACAACTCGGTGGTACTTAATTCAATCACTAATAAGCGAATAGTACGACAATAAAACTACCGTCTCCCAATGTGAAAATAGGAGTAAAAATGACAATGGAAATGAAAATGAGAACATCCTTAAAGGAAACACTGAAGTCCCAGGTTCTCGTTGAGGCCCCTGGGGGACAGCGTGCCCAACTTGTAAATCCAACGGGACTCTCTCTGTAATAGGGCCCTGTCCCTGTTACCACCCCGCAAGGTGCTGGGTATGTGATCTATAAGTATGGCCCTAATGCTGGCCACTCCATGTTTAGCCGACAGGCAGTGCCGGGCTAAAGGTAGATCACTCACCCCCTTCTCATATGCTTTTTTAATGGCACTCCGATGCAGCGCCATTCATTCACGAAACTGCTGTATGGTCTTGCCAACATAGGCAAGACCACACGGACAGGTTTATAGGTAAACCACATACAGTATGTGGTGGTACTGGTAAGTCGAAGTTTAATGGTAAGTTTTTTACCCGTCAATGGATGGTTAAATGTGGTTCCCGTGATCAAGGTATTGCACGTGGCAAAACTCAAGCATCTAAAGCAGCCATTCTTGGCTCTTAAAAAATGGGATTCCTGATTCTTGGTTAGATTAGTAACACCCAATTTTACAACAGTCACCAATATTCCTACCTCGGGTGTGACTGGGTAAAAGGGAAGTACTAGCCAAGGATGACATAGCGGTATCTGTCTGTATCAGGGGCCATAGTTGCTTGGCTCTTTTAACTCTTCCCCTAGGGGCTGTGGTATACTTATAAACCCAGGGAAGTTTCTGACTTGCTGAACCCTGCTGTACAGCCCTCGGACACAAGGCTTGTTCTCTAGTTACCTTTAAAGCCCGTGATTTCGCTAACTCCAGTTCCCTGATAGGGTACCCCCGCTCAGCGAACTTGAGTAGCATGTTATCCATGGCCACCAGAGTCTCATCCGGATCTGAAGTAATGCGACAAACTCACATGAATTGCGAGTATGGAAGACCCTTCCGTAATGAGGCTGGATGAAAACTCTGGTGGTCCAACAAAGTGTTTCTATCAGTACTCTTTACAAATAAGGAGGTAGATAGACTATGCTCCTTGTAGGTGATTGCTACATCTAGATAGTTAATCACACTCTCATCAATCAGATATGTAAATTGTACAGCATGTTGGGTATGATTATGAGTCTCCCAAAGAGAGACCAATTTTTTCCTATGGCCCTTCCACAGTACCAATAAGTCATCTATGTACCGTCTAAAGTAAACAACTTGCGACAATATCATAGGGTCCTAATAAAACATGCTTTTCTCAACCTGGTACATAAAAGCGTTAGCGTACGATGGGGCCACTGCTGACCCCATTGCACATCCCGCTAGTTGTAACAGGAACCTACCATTAAACACACAGTAGTTTCTTCTAATGTCAAGAAAAATGAAATGTCGGGACCCATATAAGAAACATTGTCCTGAATCAACTGCCTAACCGCCTCAATACCTGCTTTGTGTGGTATTTTATAATAACATTTTATAATGAAACTTTTTTATAATTTATTTAATTATATATATTTTCATGTATCTTCATTATAACATTAATACTATTTCTTTATTTATTTTTTTATTATGTATTATTTACCTTGTAGTGTATATTTATTCCGATTTTATTTATTCTAATCACAATTTTATTCTAATACAATTCAATAATCTATAAATGTATTTTCAGTTTTATTTTTATTTTTATTATTTAATATTTTTTTCATTATTATTTATATCATCTGTCAGTGTTCATATTTTCTGACCTCTATATGTATATATATATATATATATATATATATATATATATATATATATATATATATATAGCAAGATATTCGGGCAGCACACCTTTCTCCAGTAAAAGTACCGGTGCCAGCTTCAGATCCTCCCCGGCCAGGAGTTCAAAATACAGCATCAATTCACAAGCGGCACCCGGAATAATAAACTCACGATAATGCAGGCATATGTAGCAGCAACGTTTCGATGTATTTTATTTTCACATCATCATCAGGCATATAACAAACAGTAAACCAGACTCACCTTATATCCCCACCAAGTGACACACGCCGCCAACAGCGTCCGGAACCCAGAAGCATGGCGCCCACCAATGACGTCAGAACACCCGGTCCGTAGCCCTGGAAACCGGCGCTAATAAAAACAAAGTGAAATAAATAAAGCACAAGGTAAACTGAACAACACAGCAGGTTACTACCCATATATATACAGCACAAAAGAATACAACTATCCTTGATAGAATTTAAATGAATGCATGGAGGCCTAAAGTATCATTTAAACCACGTGGCACAAGCGTTCCTAATCTATGAATCCATCCTGACTCACATCTAAGTAATTTAAGTGAACGATTTCCACCTCTTAAAGAGGCAGGTACATGATCAATGATCATATATTGTAGATTAGCCATACTATGTCCTGCTTCAAAAAAATGCCTAGCAACTGGATGATTACTACTCCCGAAATCCCAAAGCAGCTCGAATGGTGGAACGATGTCCAGCCATTCGTTCGCGGAAGGTATTGTCGGTTTTGCCGACATAATAGAGTCCGCATGGACATTTAATAAAATAAACAATGAATTTGGTGGTACATGTTACTTTATGTTTGATGTAAAAATGTTTGCCACTATAAGGATGACAAAAACTATCCCCAGCAATCAGGTATCGACATGTAACACAATTGATGCACTTATAGCATCCGTTGCGTCGGGTAAGAAAATGTTGATTATGTGGAACATTGGACATGTTAGTGATATCTGTTTTAAATACCCAATCACGAATGTTGCGACCTCTGGTATAACAAGGCATAAGCGTCTTGTCACCAAGACCCAAGTCTGCATCAGTACCAACAATAGGCCAAAGGTCTCTAGAGATAGATTTAATAGCACCACTAGATGTATTAAAGTGTTTCACCCAAGGCATGCGATTTTCATGACTATCTTTCTTGGTAGATTGAAACAAAGTACTTCTAGACTTAGACAATGCTTTTTCTTTAGCTTTAACCAGTGTGGAATACGAATATCCCCTAGCTAGGAACTTGTCAATCATAATATTAATTTGGCACACAGCATCCTCCTTATTGCTGCAGATTCTACATGCCCTTAAAAACTGAGATTATGGGAGTCCAAATTTAAGAGGTTTCGGGTGGAAACTGCTAGAATGTAATAATGTGTTTCTATCAGTTACTTTAGTATATAAATTAGTCGTAATCACCTGATTATCCAATTTAACCATCACATCAAGGAAATTCATAGAGCAATTACTAATATCGTAAGTAAATTTAATCGGACAATTAGATTGGTTGTGATCACTGATAAAAGATATCAATTGTTCTTCGGAGCCAGACCAAATAATAAATAAATCGTCAATATATCTGACATAAAAAATATATTGTCAGAAATGAATTTATTAGAAAAAAAGATATCTTGCTCAGCCAAAAACATATAAGAGTTTGCGTACAATGGGGCCACGTTAGATCCCATCGCACAACCGGAAGACTGTAACTAAAATTTACCATCAAAAATAAAATAATTACAAGTCAATATCCTTTCCAGAAGATCACAAACCAAATCCAAATCAGGTCCCACATAAAGATGATTATTGCTCAATAAACGACGTACCGCATGAATACCATCGTTATTAGGAATCACAGTATATAGGCTTGATACGTCAAGACTACATAACAAACAATTAGGAGGCACTCTACCAATAGCAGCCAATTTCTTCAAAAAGCTGGTCGTATCAAGTAAATAATTGGGATGTCCCAAAATACATGGCTGTAATAAACTGTCCAGATAAACAGAACAGTTCTGAAACAGAGAACCACGAGCCGCAATAATGGGGCATCCTGGAGGACACTGGGCATTCTTATGTATCTTAGGCAATGAATATAAAAGTGGTGTAACAGGCCACTTAGGGATTAATGCATCACACAAGTCCTGGGAAATCATCCCATCACTAACAGCTCGTGATAATCTATTAGTCAATTTCAAAGTAAATTCAATGGTAGGATCATGGTCAAGTAATCTATATACATCAACATCAGCTAATTGTCTCAAAAGCTCATTCCTATATTCATCGAGATTCTGCACTACAACCGCCCCGCCTTTGTCAGCGGGGCGTATAATCACATCATTATAGTTAGACAAATTCTTCAAAGCTGCAAATTCAATAGCAGACAAATTATTCACATGTGACATAGAAGAATCATAGGAATTAACTACCGTCTCAACATTGCAATTAAGCATCCTGGAGAATGTTTTTATTAATACATTATTAGTATAGGGTTCAAAACGGGATTTATTTTGTAACTTACGCAACTGAGGCGGTAAAACCTCGGAATCATTAATGTTACTAGATGCTTTATTGCCATGAAAAAATTCATGCAACCGTAGTTGTCTGTTGAGACGGTATTGTTCAACCTCCCAATTAAAGTCATTAAAACGCACTGTTGGGACAAAAGATAATCCAAGACTCAAAACTTTTAATTCAATAGATGACAAGTCCCGTGATGATAAATTAAATACTACTTTCGTTTCGGAAGTGGCGGTCTGCCTGGCCTTCCTCGCCCTCGCTTGGACGCCGCCCCTCCGCGTCCTCCGTTTCGTATTTGGGTACGGGTATTCTATACATATACACACATATTTCTCCAGCTCTCCCACCCATATATGATCCTCTCTAGACTTTCTTTAGAGCCGATCACATATCCGGGAATAAAAGTCACGGTTATCCAGTCATCTCCTTCCCATATATACTATCAGTCCACCTTTTCCCCAAACAAGGTGAAATTTTCCAGAATCCTCCTGATATTCATTCATAGCATGCATACTAAATATTTCCTCACACTGGGTGGGAAGGGGATTCTGGATACCTTGGATGTTATAAATTACTGGTGTCATTTTTCATGTGAGCACATTTACATGTTTATTGTAGTAACATTTCGCCTCTCCTTAATCGACCCCCTTTTTCCCTCCGATGCTGTACGTGGCCATGATCCCCCTGGCCACTGTGAGAACATGCTGATATAATCAGGGGAACAGAGGAAGAGGCCATTCTAAATGAATACACCATGGACTCGAATACAAGCATCATCCCCTGATCTCCTAGCAACCAAGGTCACACCCCCAGGAACATGATTGACTCACAGCCGGCGTCATTCAAACATAAGTTCTGGAATAGATTCACCGCAGGACAGGAAGTGAGCAAGCCCCCAGGGCGAAACGCGTCTTCTGTCAGGCTTCTCCGTCAGCCGCCCCACCAGTCTGGTCACCGCTGCATCCAGCCCGCTCCCGCCAGACACGCCGCTACGCATCCAGCATACCCAGCTGCACCACCAATCCGGGAACCGCTACAACCAGCCTATCCGTCAATCAGGGCTTCAGCAGCCCGTGAACCCACAGGTACAGCTGGGACTCACGTGCATGTAATATCGCTGCACCGATATCAGCCCGAAGTAGTGTTAAATTGCAGCTCCTTTTCTCTGACGTCCTAGTGGATGCTGGGAACTCCGTAAGGACCATGGGGAATAGCGGGCTCCGAAGGAGACTGGGCACATCTAAGAAAGAATTAGGACTACCTGGTGTGCACTGGCTCCTCCCTCTATGCCCCTCCTCCAGACCTCAGTTAGAATTCTGTTCCTGGCCGAGCTGGATGCACACTAGGGGCTCTCCTGAGCTTCTAGAAAAGAAAGTATATTCAGGTTTTTTATTTTCAATGAGATCTGCTGGCAACAGACTCACTGCTTCGTGGGACAGAGGGGAGAGAAGCGAACCTACCTGCTTGCAGCTAGCTTGGGCTTCTTAGGCTACTGGACACCATTAGCTCCAGAGGGATCGAACACAGGCCCAGCCAAGGTCGTCCGGTCCCAGAGCCGCGCCGCCGTCCCCCTCGCAGAGCCAGAAGAACGAAGAGAAGTGGAGAAATCGGCGGCTGAAGACTCCTGTCTTCATTAAGGTAGCGCACAGCACTGCAGCTGTGCGCCATTGCTCCCTCTGCACACCACACACTCCGGTCACTGATGGGTGCAGGGCGCTGGGGGGTGGCGCCCTGGGCAGCAATTAGAGTACCTTACCATGGCTAAAAGCACATAATACAGTGTATAACACTGTATATGTGCATAATCCCCCGCCATACAATACATATAAAAGCGGGAGAAGTCCGCCGAGAAAGGGGCGGGGCTATCTACCTCAGCACACCGGCGCCATTTTCTTCACAGCAATGCTGGAAGACAGCTCCCCAGGCTCTCCCCTGCAGTATCCAGGCATCAAGGGTTAAAAAGAGAGGGGGGGGGGGGCACAAAATTTAGGAGCAAAAAACTGTGTAAAAAAGCTGCTAGGGAGAAATCACTCAGTACAAAAGTGTTACTCCCTGTGATATATAGTGCTGTGGTGTGTGCTGGCATACTCTCTCTCTGTCTCCCCAAAGGACTTTGTGGGGTCCTGTCCTCAGTCAGAGCATTCCCTGTGTGTGTGCAGGTGTCGGTACGGCTGTGTCGACATGATTGATGAGGAAGATTATATGGAGGCGGAGCAGGTGCCGATAAGTGTGATGTCACCCCCTGCGGGGACGACACCAGAGTGGGTGGATATGTGGAAGGTTTTAACCGACAGTGTCAACTCCTTTACATAAAAGGCTAGATGACGTACAGCAGTGGGACAGCCGGCTTCTCAGCCCGTGCCTGCCCAGGCGTCTCAAAGGCCATCAGGGGCTCAAAAACGCCCGCTAACTCAGATGGCAGACACAGATGTCGACACGGAGTCTGACTCCAGTGTAGACGACGATGAGACTAATGTAAAATCCACAAGGGCCATCCGTTTTATGATTACGGCAATGAAAAATGTGTTGCACATTTCTGACATTAACCCAGTTACCACAAAAAAGGGTATTATATATTGGGGAGAAAAAGCATCCAGTGGTTTTTCCCCCATCAGATGAATTGAATAAAGTGTGTGAAGAAGCGTGGTGTTTCCCCGATAAGAAAATAGTGATTCTAAAAAGTTACTGATGGCGTACCCTTTCCCGCCAAAGGACAGGTTACGTTGGGAGTCGTCCCCTAGGGTGGATAAGGCGCTCACACGTTTGTCAAAAAAGGTGGCACTGCCGTCTCAGGATACGGCCGCCTTAAAGGAGCCTGCTGATAGAAGCAGGAGGCTATCCTGAAGTCTGTATATACACACTCAGGTATTATACTGAGACCTGCAATTGCTTCAGTGTGTAGTGCTGCAGCAGCTTGGTCCGATACCCTGTCAGATAATATTGAGATTAGACAGGGATACTATTTTGCTAACCATAGAGCATTTTAAAGACGTGGTCTTATATATGAGAGATGCACAGAGGGATATCTGCCGGCTGGCATCTAAAATTAATGCAATGTCCATTTCTGCCAGAAGAGTATTATGGACTCGGCAGTGGACAGTTGAAGGCACATGGAGGTTTTGCCTTATAAGAGTGAGGAATTGTTTGGGGATGGTCTCGCGGACCTAGTATCCACAGCAACAGCTGGGTAGTCGACATTTTTACATATATAGATATGTATGATAGACACTTTTACCTCAGCTTTCCTCACAGCCTAAGAAAGCACCGTATTATCAGGTACAGTCCTTTCGGCCACAAAAAGGCAAGCAGGTCAGAGGCGCTTCCTTTCTGCCCAGAAGCAGGGGAAGAGGGAAAAAGCTGCACCAGACAGCCAGTTCCCTGGAACCAAAATACTCCCCCCCCGCTTCCTCTAAGTCCACCGCATGACGCTGGGGCTCCACAGGCGGAGCCAGGTGCGGTGGGGGCGCGTCTCCGGAACTGCAACGACCAGTGGGTTCGCTCACAGGTAGATCCCCGGGTTCTACAAGTGGTATCTCAGGGATACAAGCTGGAGTTGGAGGCCACTCCCCCTCGCCGTTACCTCAAATCTGCCTTGCCGGCTGCTCCCAAAGAATGGGAGGTAGTACTGGACGCTATTCACAAGCTGTACTTCCAGCAGGTGATGATCAAGGTACCCCCCCTTCAACAG
This sequence comes from Pseudophryne corroboree, assembly GCF_028390025.1. Taxonomy (NCBI): domain Eukaryota; kingdom Metazoa; phylum Chordata; class Amphibia; order Anura; family Myobatrachidae; genus Pseudophryne; species Pseudophryne corroboree. The sequence continues at coordinate 442,011,390 of NC_086447.1, forward strand.
GGGCGGGGTTACTATTCCACGATGTTGTGGTACCGAAACCAGATGGTTCGGTGAGACCCATCCTAAAATTAAAATTCTTGAACACTTATATAAGGAAGTTCAAGTTCAAGATGGAATCGCTCAGGGCGGTTATTGCAAGCCTGGAAGAGGGTGTCCCCATGTACCCACCTCACCAGGAGTACCTCAGGTTTGTGGTACAGGACTGTCATTACCAATGCCAGATGCTGCCGTTTGGTCTGTCCACGGCACCGAGGGTATTTACCAAGGTAATGGCCAAAATGATGATACTCTTTAGAAAGAAGGGGAGTTATAATTATCCCGTACTTGGACGATCTCCTGATAAAGGCGAGGTCCAAGGAGCAGTTGCTAGTCAGCGTAGTACTATCTCAGGAAGTGCTGCATCAGCACGGCTGGATCCTGAATATCCCAAAGTCGCAGCTGTTTCCCGCGACGCGTCTGCTATTCCGGGGTATGATTCTGGACACAGAACAGAAGAAAGTTTCTCTATCGTCCTAAGTGGATGCTGGGGTTCCTGAAAGGACCATGGGGAATAGCGGCTCCGCAGGAGACAGGGCACAAAAAAGTAAAGCTTTTACCAGATCAGGTGGTGTGCACTGGCTCCTCCCCCTATGACCCTCCTCCAGACTCCAGTTAGATTTTGTGCCCGAACGAGAAGGGTGCAATCTAGGTGGCTCTCCTAAAGAGCTGCTTAGAGAAAGTTTAGCTTAGGTTTTTTACTTTACAGTGAGTCCTGCTGGCAACAGGATCACTGCAACGAGGGACTTAGGGGAGAAGTAGTGAACTCACCTGCGTGCAGAGTGGATTTGCTGCTTGGCTACTGGACACTAGCTCCAGAGGGACGATCACAGGTACAGCCTGGATGGTCACCGGAGCCGCGCCGCCGGCCCCCTTGCAGACGCTGAAGAGAGAAGAGGTCCAAAATCGGCGGCTGAAGACTCCTGAGTCTTCATAAAGGTAGCGCACAGCACTGCAGCTGTGCGCCATTTTCCTCTCAGCACACTTCACACAACAGTCACTGAGGGTGCAGAGCGCTGGGGGGGGCGCTCTGAGAGGCAAATAAAAACCTTATTAGAGGCAAAAAATACCTCACATATAGCCCACAGAGGCTATATGGAGATATTTAACCCCTGCCTAACTTCAAAAATAGCGGGAGACGAGCCCGCCGTAAAAGGGGCGGGGCCTATCTCCTCAGCACACAGCGCCATTTTCTCTCACAGAAAAGCTGGAGAGAAGGCTCCCAGGCTCTCCCCTGCACTGCACTACAGAAACAGGGTTAAAACAGAGAGGGGGGGCACTGATTTTGGCGATATTGTATATATATAAAAGATGCTATAAGGGAGAAACACTTATATAAGGTTGTCCCTATATAATTATAGCGTTTTTGGTGTGTGCTGGCAGACTCTCCCTCTGTCTCCCCAAAGGGCTAGTGGGTCCTGTCCTCTGTCAGAGCATTCCCGGTGTGTGTGCTGTGTGTCGGTACGTGTGTGTCGACATGTATGAGGACGATGTTGGTGAGGAGGCGGAGAAATTGCCTGTAATGGTGATGTCACTCTCTAGGGAGTCGACACCGGAATGGATGGCTTATTTAGAGAATTACGTGAGAATGTCAACACGCTGCAAGGTCGGTTGACGACATGAGACGGCCGACAATCTATTAGGACCGGTCCAGGCGTCTCAGAAACACCGTCAGGGGTTTTAAAAACGCCCATTTACCTCAGTCGGTCGACACAGACACAGACACGGACACTGAATACAGTGTCGACGGTGAATAAACAAACGTATTTCTCATTAGGGCCACACGTTAAGGGCAATGAAGGAGGTGTTACGTGTTTCTGATACTACAAGTACCACAAGAAAGGGTATTATGTGGGAGTGGAAAAAACTACCTGTAGTTTTTCCTGAATCAGATAAAATAAAATGAAGTGTGTGATGATGCGTAGGGTTACCCCGATAGCAAATATTGGCGTTATACCCTTTCCCGCCAGAAATTAGGGTACGTTGGGAAACACCCCTTAGGGTGATAAGGCGCTCACACGCTTATCAAGTGGCGTTACCGTCTCCAGATACGGCCGCCCTCAAGGAGCCAGCTGATAGGAAGCTGGAAAAATATCCTAAAAAGTATATACACACATACGGTGGTTATACTGCGACCAGCGATCGCCATCAGCCTGGAGATGCAGTGCTGGGTTGGCTTGGTCGGATTCCCTGACTGAAAATATTTTATTCATGTAGAGCATTTAATAGGATGCATTCTATATATATGTATGTGAGATGCACAGAGGGATATTTGCTCTCTGGCATCAAGATAAGTGCGTTGTCCATATCTCCCAGAAGATGTCAGGGACACGACAGTGGTCAGGTGATACAGATCCCATACGGCAGATGGAAGTATTGCTGTATAAAGGGAAGGAGTTATTTGGGGGTCGGTCCATCGGACCTGGGGACCACAGCAACAGCTGGGAAATCCAACCTTTTTTACCCCAAGTTACATCTCAGCTAAAAAAGACACCGTCTTTTCAGCCTCAATCTTTCCTTTCCCATGAGGGCATGCAGGCAAAAGGCCAGTCATATCTGCCCAGACATAGAGGTAAGGGAAGTAGACTGCAGCAGGCAGCCCTTTCCCAGGAAAAGAAGCCCTCCACCGCGTCTGCCAAGTCCTCAGCATGACGCTGGGGCCGTGCAAGCGGACTCAAGGTGGGGGGGTAGTCTCAAGAGTCTCAGGGCGCAGTGGGATCACTCGCAAGTTGACCCCTAGATCGTACGAGTATTATCCCAGGGGTAAAGATTGGAGAGTCGAGACATCTTCTCCTCGCAGGTTCCTGAAGTCTGCTTTACCAACGGCTCCCTCCGACAGGGAGGCAGCATTGGAAACAATTCACAAGCTGTATATCCAGCAGGTGATAATCAAAGTACCCCTCCTACGACAAGGAAAAGGGTATTATTTTTCCACACTATATTGTGGTACTGAAGCCAGACGGCTTGGTGACACATAGTCTAAATCTAAAATGTTTTGAACACTTACATAAAAGGTTCAAATCGAGATAAAGTCACTCAGAGCAGTGATAGCGAACCGGAAAAAAGGGGACTATATGGTGTCCCTGGACATCAAGGATTACCTCCATGTCCAAATTTTGTCCTTCTCATCAAGGGTACCTCTGGTTCGTGGTACAGAACTGTCAATATCAGTTTCAGACGATGCCGTTTGAATTATCCACGGCACCCCGGGCCTTTTTACCAAGGTAATGGCCGAAAAGATGTTTCTTCAAAGAAAAAAAAGGCATCTAAATTATCCCTTACTTGCACGACCTAAAAAGGGCAAGTTCCAGAGAACAGTTGGAGGTCGGAAGAGCACTATCTAAAGTAGTTCTTCGACGGCACGACTGGATTCTAAATATTCCAAAAATCGCAGCTGTTTTCCGACGATACGTCTGCTGTTCCTAGGGATGATTCTGGACACGGTTCAGAAAAAGGTTTTTCTTCCCGAGGAAAAAGCCAAGGAGTTATCCGACCTGTCAGGAACCTCCTAAAACCAGGAAAGGTGTCTGTACATCAATGCACAAGAGTCCTGGGAAAAATGGTGGCTTTTTACGAAGCAATTCCATTCGGCAGATTCCATGCAAGAATTTTCCAAAGGGATCTGTTGGACAAATGGTCAGGGTCGCATCCTCAGATGCACCTGCGAATAACCCTGTCGCCAAGGACAAGGGTATATCTTCTGTGGTGGTTGCAAAAGGCTCATCTATTGGAGGGCCGCAGATTCGGCATACAGGATTTGATCCTGGTGACCACGGACGCCAGCCTGAGAGGTTGGGGAGCAGTCACACAAGGAAGAAACTTCCAGGGGGTATGGACGAACCTGGAAAAGTCTCTTCACATAAACATTCTGGTACTAAGAGCAATCTAAAATGCTCTAAGCCAGGCGGAACCACTCCTGCAAGGAAAACCGGTGTTGATTCAGTCGGACAACATCACGGCGGTCGCCCATGTAAACAGACAGGGCGGCACAAGAAGCAGGAGTGCAATGGCAGAAGCTGCCAAGATTCTTCGCTGGGCGGAGAATCACGTAATAGCACTGTCAGCAGTGTTCTTCCCGGGCGTGGACAACTGGGAAGCAGACTTCCTCAGCAGACACGATATTCACCCGGGAGAGGGGGGTCTTCATCCAGAAGTCTTCCACATGCTAATAAACTGTTGGGAAAGACCAATGGTAGACATGATGGCGTCTCGCCTCAACAAGAAACTGGACAAGTATTGCGCCAGGTCAAGAGATCCACAGGCAATAGCTGTGGACGCACTGGTAACACCTTGGGTGTACAAATCAGTATATGTGTTTCCTCCTCTGCCTCTCATACCAAAGGTATTGAAGATTATACGGTGAGGAGGAGTAAGAACAATACTAGTGGCTCCGGATTGGCCAAGAAGGACTTGGTACCCGGAACTTCAAGAGTTGGTCACGGACGACCCGTGCCCTCTACTTCTGAGAAGGGACCTGCTACAACAGGGTCCCTGTCTCTTTCAAGACTTACCGCGGCTGCGTTTGACGGCATGGCGGTTGAACGCCAGATCCTAAAAGGGAAAGGCATTCCAGAAGAAGTCATTCCTACCTTGATTAAGGCAAGGAAGGAAGTCACCGCGAAACATTATCACCGCATTTGGCGAAAATATGTCGCGTGGTGCGAGGATCGGAGTGTTCCGACGGAGGAATTTCAACTGGGTCGTTTCCTACATTTCCTACAATCAGGATTGTCTATGGGTCTCAAATTGAGATCTATTAAGGTTCAAATTTCGGCCCTGTCAATATTCTTCCAAAAAGAATTGGCCTCAGTTCCTGAGGTACAGACTTTTGTTAAAGGAGTACTGCATATACAGCCTCCTGTGGTGCCTCCGGTGGCACCGTGGGATCTAAATGTAGTTTTAGATTTCCTCAAATCCCATTGGTTTGAACCATTGAAAAAGGTGGATTTTAAATATCTCACATGGAAAGTGACTATGTTAATGGCCCTGGCTTCCGCCAGGAGAGTATCTGAATTGGCGGCTTTATCTTATAAAAGCCCTTATCTAATCTTCCATTCGGATAGGGCAGAACTGAGGACTCGTCCGCATTTTCTCCCTAAGGTGGTATCAGCGTTTCACCTGAACCAACCTATTGTGGTGCCTGCGGCCACTGGCGACTTGGAGGACTCCAAGTTGTTGGACGTTGTCAGAGCCTTAAAAATATACATTTCAAGGACGGCTGAAGTCAGAAAATCTGACTCGCTGTTGATACTATATGCACCCAACAAGTTGGGTGCCCCTGCTTCTAAGCAGACGATTGCTCGTTGGATTTGTAACACAATTCAACTTGCTCATTCTGTGGCAGGCCTGCCACAGCCTAAATCTGTTAAGGCCCATTCCACAAGGAAGGTGGGCTCATCTTGGGCGGCTGCCCGAGGGGTCTCGGCATTACAATTCTGTCGAGCAGCTACGTGGTCGGGGGAAAACACGTTTGTAAAATTCTACAAATTTGATACCCTGGCAAAAGAGGACTTGGAATTCTCTCATTCGGTGCTGCAGAGTCATCCGCACTCTCCCGCCCGTTTGGGAGCTTTGGTATAATCCCCATGGTCCTTTCAGGAACCCCAGCATCCACTTAGGACGATAGAGAAAATAAGAATTTACTTACCGATAATTCTATTTCTCGGAGTCCGTAGTGGATGCTGGGCGCCCATCCCAAGTGCGGATTATCTGCAATACTGTACATAGTTATTGTTAACAAATTCGGGTTATATTGTTAAGGAGCCATCTTTAAGAGGCTCTTTCTGTTATCATACTGTTAACTGGGTTTAGATCACAAGTTGTACGGTGTGATTGGTGTGGCTGGTATGAGTCTTACCCGGGATTCAAATTGCCTCCCTTATTGTGTACGCTCGTCCGGGCACAGTACCTAACTGGAGTCTGGAGGAGGGTCATAGGGGGAGGAGCCAGTGCACACCACCTGATCTGGTAAAAGCTTTACTTTTTTGTGCCCTGTCTCCTGCGGAGCCGCTATTCCCCATGGTCCTTTCAGGAACCCCAGCATCCACTACGGACTCCGAGAAATAGAATTATCGGTAAGTAAATTCTTATTTTTTCTCCCGGAGGAGAAGGCCCAGGAATTATCATCTCTGGTCAGGGACCTCCTGCAACCAAAACAGGTGTTGGTGCATCACTGCACGCGAATCCTGGGAAGGATGGTAGCTCTTACGAAGCGTTTCCCTTTGGCAGGTTCCATACGAGGATCTTCCAGTGGAATCTATTGGACAAGTGGTCCGAATCGCATCTTCAGATGCATCGGTGGATCACCCTGTCACCAAGGGCCAGGGTGTCTCTGCTGTGGTGGCTGCAGAGTGCTCATCTTCGTGAAGGCCGCAGATTCGGCATACAGGACTGGATCCTGGTGACCACGGATGCAAGCCTCCGAGGGTGGGGGGCAGTCACTCAGGGAAGAAAACGTCCAAGGACATAAACTTCCTTGCATATAAATATTCTGGAACTACGGGTCATTTACAATGCCCTGAGTCAAACAGAATACCTGCTTCAAAAACAACCGGTGCTGATTCAGTCAGACAACATCACGACTGTCGGCCATGTAAATCGACAGGGCGGTACAAGCAGCAGGATAGCAATGGCAGAAGCCAAAAGGATTCTTCGATGGGCGGAGAATCACGTGATAGCACTGTCAGCAGTGTGCATTCCGGGAGTGGAAAACTGGGAAGCGGACTAACTCAAGCAGACACGACTTCCACCCGGGGGAGTGGGGACTTCATCCAGAAGTCTTCAAGCTGATTGTACACCGGTGGGAACGACCACAGGTGGACAGGATGGCGTCCCGCCTCAATAAAAAGCTAAAAAGATATTGCGCCAGGTCAAGGGACCCTCAGGCGATAGCTGTGGACGCTCTAGTGACACCGTGGGTGTACCAGTCGGTTATGTGTTCCCTCCTCTTCCTCTCATACCCAAGGTACTGAGGATGATAAGAAGGAGAAGAGTAAGAACTATAATCATTGTTCCGGATTGGCCAAGAAGAGCTTGGTACCCAGAACTTCGAGAAATAATCTCAGAGGACCCATGGCCTCTGTCGTTCAGACAGGACCTGCTGCAGCAGGGGCCCTGTCTGTTCCAAGACTTACCGCGACTGCGTTTGACGGCATGGCGGTTGAACACCGTCCCTGAAGGAAAAGGGCATTCCGGCGGAAGTCATCCCTACGCTGATTAAAGCTAGGAAGGATGTGACCGCAAAACATTATCACCGCATATGGTGAAAATATGTTGCATGGTGTGAGGCCAGGAAGGCCCCAAAGGAGGAATTTCAGCTGGGTCGATTTCTGCACTTCCTACAGTCAGGGGTGACTATGGGCCTAAAATTGGGTGCCATTAAGGTCCAGATTTCGGCTCTGTTAATTTTCTTCCAAAAAGAACTGGCTTCACTGCCTGAAGTTCAGACTTTTGTTAAGGGAGTGCTGCATATTCAGCCCCCTTTTGTGCCTCCAGTGGCACCTTGGGATCTCAACGTACTGTTGGATTTCCTAAAGTCGCATTGGTTTGAGCCACTTAAAACCGTGGAGCTTAAATATCTCACGTGGAAAGTGGTCATGCTGTTGGCTTTGGCTTCGGCCAGGTGTGTGTCAGAATTGGCGGCTTTGTCATGTAAAAGCCCTTATCTGATTTTTCATATGGATGGGGCGGAATTGAGGACTCTTTCCCAATTCCTTCCTAAGGTGGTATCAGCTTTTAATTTGAACCAACCTATTGTGGTGCCTGCGGCTACTCGGGACTTGGAAGATTCCAAGTTGCTGGACGTAGTCAAGGCCCTGAAAATCTATTTTCCAGGACAGCTAGAGTCAGGGAAACTGACTAGCTATTGATCCTGTATGCACCCAACAAGCTGGGTGCTCCTGCTTCAAAGCAGACTATTGCTCGCTGGATCTGTAGCACGATTCAGCTTGCACATTCTGCGGCTGGACTGCCGCATCCTAAATCATTGAGAGCCCATTCCACGAGGAAGGAGGGCTCTTCTTGGGCGGCTGCCGGAGCGGTCTCGGCTTTACAACTTTGCCGAGCTGCTACTTGGTCGGGTTCAAACACATTTGCAAAATTCTACAAGTTTGATACCCTGGCTGAGGAGGACCTTGAGTTTGCTCTTTCGGTGCTGCAGAGTCATCCGCACTCTCCCGCCCGTTTGGGAGCTTTGGTATAATCCCCATGGTCCTTACGGAGTTCCCAGCATCCACTAGGACGTCAGAGAAAATAAGAATTTACTCACCGGTAATTATATTTCTCGTAGTCCGTAGTGGATGCTGGGCGCCCATCCCAACTGCGGATTGTCTGCAATACCTGTATATAGTTATTGCTTAACTAAAGGGTTATTGTTTGGAGCCATCTGTTGAGAGGCTCAGTTGTTATTTATACTGTTAACTGGGTATAGTATCACGAGTTGTACGGTGTGATTGGTGTGGCTGGTATGAGTCTTACCCGGGATTCCAAATCCTTTCCTTATTGTGTCAGCTCTTCCGGGCACAGTTTCCTAACTGAGGTCTGGAGGAGGGGCATAGAGGGAGGAGCCAGTGCACACCAGGTAGTCCTAATTCTTTCTTAGATGTGCCCAGTCTCCTTCGGAGCCCGCTATTCCCCATGGTCCTTACAGAGTTCCCAGCATCCACTACGGACTACGAGAAATAGAATTACCGGTGAGTAAATTCTTATTATAAATGATCACTGGGTCATGGCCTGGAAATTCTATGCACTTTGCAGCCATCGCTCAGCACCAGCTTGAGGACATGGAGACACTGCTCTTGATTCTACTGGCAATGGAACCCGGAGATTATATGGTATCCCTGGATATACAAGATGCCTATCTGCATATACCTATTGCCACATTGCATCAGCAATATCTGCGGTTTGCTATTGGCAACCTTCACTATCAGTTCCAGGCTCTGCCGTTTAGACTTGCCATGGCCCCTTAGATCTTCACCAAGGTTATGGCTGTGATGATGGCTCATCTGCGTCGTCAGGGTATCAGGATCCTGCCGTATCTGGATGACTTGTGATCCTGGCGAAATCTTAAGATGTCCTCCTCAGTCATCTACAACTGACGGTAAACTTCCTACAAGCCCACGGGTGGCTCGTCAACTGGAAGAAGTTTTCACTGGTTCCTGCTCGGAGCATGGTGCATTTTGGGCCCCTGCTTGACACACACAGCCAAAGACTGTTTCTGTCTCCAGAGAAAGTTCTGAAACTTCAGGACAGGATCAGATACTTCATCTCTCGCCCAAGAGTGTCGATACACTCAGCGATAAAAGTACTAGGCCTCATGGTGTCTGCTTTCGACATTGTAGAGTATGCTCAGTTTCATTCCCGGCCTCTACAGAGTTTAATCCTTTCCAAGTGGGATGGCCTGCCTCATCGGATCAGGTCTCAAATGATCTCCATGACTCCGGAGGTTCGCCTGTCACTTACCTGGTGGCTACAGTACCAACAGTTGAGCAGGGGTGTCCCTTCTGGATTTCCAATTGGGTCCTACTGACTACGGACGCCAGTCTGAGGGGTTGGCGAGCGGTGCTGGAGCAACACTCTCCAGGGTCGGTGGACCAAGGAGGAATCTCTCCTCCCGATAAACATTCTGGAATTGCGGGCAGTGTTCAATGCTTTGACTCTTGCCCTGCCTCTGATACAGAACAGGCCTGTTCACATACAATCAGACAACGCCACCACTGTGGCGTACATAAACCATCGAGGCGGCACTCGAAGACGCATGGCAATGATTGAAGTGTCAAAAATCCTTCGTTGGGAGGAACGCCATCTGCCAGCAATATCGGCAGTATTCATTCCGGGAGTCCTCAACTGGGAAGCGAATTTCCTCAGTCGTCAGAACGTACAGCCGGCGAATGGAGTCTTCATCAGGAAGTCTTTCAACTCCTAGTCGACAAGTGGGGTCTACCAGATGTAGACCTGATGGCATCACGACACAATCACAGAGTTCCGGTCTTCGGATCAAGAACAAGGGATCCTCAAGCAGCGTTCGTGGACACTATGGCAATTCCATGGAACTTTCAGCTGACCTTCGTGTTCCCTCCAGTGTTACTTCTGCCCAGGGTACTATGGAAGTTCAAGCAAGAAAGAGGAATACTATTTCTAGTCTCTCCAGCGTGGCCCAGACGGCATTGGTTCTCAGACCTACAGGGTCTATCGATAGAGCATCCTCTTCTACTTCCTCAACGCCCAAACCTCCTCGTTCAGGACCTTTGTGTCTACCTGGACCTGACCAGACTGGCTTTGACAGCGTGGCTCTTTAAGCTTCACTCCTGAGGGCCAAAGGATTCTCCGAGGCGGTTATCCAAACTATGCTTAAGGCCCGCAAACTGGCTTCTGCACGGCTTTATTATTGGGTCTGAAATTCTTACTTCACGTGGTGTGCTGCTACGAATTACAATGCTTACAAGTTTAGTACTTCCATACTACTGGATTTTTTTGCAACAAGGCCTGGATTTAGCACTTTGTCTGGCCTCCATCAAGGTTTGCCTTGTCGGTGTGGTTTCAGAGAAAACGTGCGTCTATTCCTGACGTTCATACATTCACTCAGGGCGTACTGCAGATTCAGCCTCCCTGTGTCTCTCCTGTGGCTCCTTGGGATCTGTCTGTTGTCCTGAATGCCCTGCAAGAGTCTCCATTTGAACCTCTTGAGTAAGTGGAACTTAAATGGCTCACAGCCAAGGTCCTTTTCTTATTGGCTATTGCCTCTGCCAGAAGGGTAACGGACTTAGGCGCTTTGTCCTGTCGTCCACCCTTTTTGATATTTCATTGTGACTGCGCAGTTCTCCGAACTTGTCCCAGTTATTTGCCTGAGGTGGTGTCAACTTTTCACCTTAAACAAGAGATTGTGCTACCGGCCTTCATCTCTTCTGACTTGTCATCCGAAGAGCGGTCTTTGGATGTGGTAAAGGCTCTCCGTGTTTATGTGGAGAGGAATGCCTCTATCAGGAGGTCAGATACCCTTTTTGTACTTTTTTGTTTCCACAAACGTGGCTGGCCTGCGAGTAAGCAGACCATGGCCAGATGGATTGGAATGGTGATTGCGCAGCCTGGGCTCCCGGTTCCTGCTGATTTTAAGGCCCATTCTACTCTGTCTGTTGGACCTTCTTGGGCGGCCTGCCGTGACGTGTCCGCATAACAATTGTGCAAGGCAGCTACGTGGTCCTCGGTGAACATGTTCATTAGGTTCTATGCCTTTGATACTTCCACCTCCCAGGATGCTTCCTTTGGACGCCTGGTTCTCATACCCACTAAGTCCCTTGAGGAACTGCTTTAGAACATCCCTAATGTATTCCCTGTGGAACACAGTGTACCCCGCTGCAGAAAATGAGATTTATGGTAGACTTACCATAGTTAAATCTCTTTCTGCGAGGTACACTGGATTCCACAGGGTGCCCACCCTGACGCCCTTAGTTTCTTTGGGTTTGTATGGCATTATCCGCTAGTCCCTTCTCCTGTCGTGAGATTGTGGTTCTATGTGACTTACATCTACCTTCTCTTTTACCTGCTTCTGCATTGGACTGGTTAACTAAAACTCAGCTCACAATGCCTGAAGGCGGGGTTATAGAGGCGGCCCCGCAATGCATCCTGGGACAGTCTAAAGCTTTGGCCTGTTGGTGCCTCTGGATCAAGATCCATCTCTACACCCCGATGTATTCCCTGTGGAACCCAGTGTACCTTACAGAAAGAGATTTAAGTCTACCATAAATCTCCTTATTCCCTACCACATGTACATGCACATACATTCACGCTATGGTTAATATTATTTTGTGCCAATTAAGCTACCAGTATATTTTTGGATTGAGGAAGGAACCCAGAGTATACACACACACACACGTTGATTCCTAAACCTATACATCACATCTGTATACTATTTGCATTTTGAAAGTAACTTGTAGGTGTGCAGAGTGAAACAAACCTTTTTTTTATTAACTATTTTTATATGTTTTCTAAAGGAAATGTTTTATTCATTGTGGATGTCAATATGTTTTAATATATATACTATGGGAAAGAACTTCACAATTGTTTCCTTATCTATGACATTAAGAGAAAACTGGAAAGTCTGCTTGTGGAGTGACATTACACCAAAAGATACCTTTTGAGGAACATAGGGATCGACTAATCGATGAGTATCACCCTAAGGGGAATGTTACTGTGACCGTTAAAAATTAAAGGAACTTTTTGATAAGCACATCACATTAAGTTGAGGTGACTCCAACGTTCCTGTAAAATCCTGAGAGATAAGAGTTTGTCTCCTAACAATTGAACACATCTTTTCTGTTTCGATGGAGAATATAGGAAACCCTCTACAGAGGAATCAAGAATGCTCCCTACAGAGTGTAGAACTAACAGCGCTTATGGACCACTCTCTAATATTATTGTTCTTGTAGAATTATGATTCTGTGTTAGGTCTGCTAAAATAACAATAGTGTGCCTTATCGAGTAAAACAATGTCTCTCTAAATTCCTGCTTTTGTTGTTGCAATTTATTGAGTAGCATGTGCATAGCTTAAGGCGCAGTTTCCATCTTCAGGGAGGTATAACTTAATTACAACATTTATGATATGTTCAAATCATACAGCCTGAACGGTGTACTAAATATTATAGAGATGTATAATTCAGCGAACACATATTGCAATTTTAAAGCGTTTCCACTAGATATATTGAGCAGTTACTTCTATTCTTCACTACAGGCTTTCTGTTTAAATGTCAGAAGCCAGGTTTGATTAGGGGAATATACATTTTGATGTATATTTTGCATAATGTACAATCAGAAAACTTCTTTTTAGATTGGAGGGTATGAAATATTCAGCTGGTGTAAGTGTGAAAGTATTGGAATTGTAAATGAAAGCTGCAAATATGCTCTCATCGTTGCTTTAAATAATGCTACCCAAGTTGTTTTCCACATACTAAGCTCTGCAAGTGAATATATTAAACCTCAATCAGCAGTGTGTACTGAGAAACAATTATTGTACTTAAGTTTTGCATCAGCATTTTAAATAAAAGCTAAAGTGCTGAAAAGGATTTCAACATCATTTATTGGGGGATAGTCAATTGTTTGAAAAGTAAGTTGGGTGCGCTATCTAATAGACAGGAAAAAACAGACACGCAACTGACTTTTCAAACATTTGAATTCCCCCCATTAAGTCAATTTTATGGCCTGTGTCTGATTTCCACAGCCCACCTACTGCTACTGGAGCTTCACTTTTATGTTCCTAATTTCATAAACAAACACGCTTAACTGATGCTGCTAGCTATAATTGATTTTGTAGTTTGTGTCCATGAAATAAATGTGGCCAGACATAAGGGCACACCAATCTTTATTATTATAGTTAAAATTGCTGGGGAACTACTGTTATCTGTAAACATGTAATCATTGTGTATTCAACCTATACTTACCATCATGTACAGCTCCACAGTTTATGCCTTGGTTACTGTGGCGTGCATGTATCGCAAGCACTTCAAAATGATAGGGAAGTGGCTTTACTGTTTCATTTATTTATATACATATTTAAGAAAAAAAATTGGTGCAGCATTAATTTGACATTTGCTATTGGTGGCCGCAGTCTCTCTTTAAAACTTGGTGGGAATATTGATTTGATCATTGATTTTTGTTTCTAATGTGAAATAGATGTCTCTAATATATTGGAACCATGGACCTGAGTTGTTCGATTCTCATGTAGTCGTGTAATGGGGGTAATTCCAAGTTGATCGCAGCAGGATTTTTTTTTAGCAGTTGGGCAAAACCATGTGCACTGCAGGGGAGGCAGATATAACATGTGCAGATAGAGTAAGATTTGGGTGGGTTATTTTATTTCTGTGCAGGGTAAATACTGGCTGCTTTATTTTTACACTGCAAATTAGATTGCAGATTGAACACACCCCACCCAAATCTAACTCTCTCTGCACATGTTATATCTGCCTCCCCTGCAGTGCACATGGTTTTGCCCAACTGCTAAAAAAAAATCCTGCTGCAATCAACTTGGAATTACCCCCAATGTTTTAATATCTGTGCAGAATCTGCACTGCACATGCGCAGATCTTGTCTTGTTAGTAACAGTGACCTGAAAGCCGCTGTATGATTGGCATGCTGTTTAAATTTTTGGACAGGAAGTTTTCCATAAAACGAGGATTTGCAGAAGCCAGTGGCTACATCTAGAGGTGGTTTTGCCAGACCACCTGACTAACCTGAGGCTTATTTAGATGTCTTATGGCCGCCTGATGTTGATGTTGAGCCTTCTATGCTGTGTCTTCAGTCCGCAGTGGGTGTCTATTAACACGATGCCTCCTGCGACATTTGCATCATTTAGTACAGCAGGTGCACAGAAAGATGCAGCAGTGATGCCTTTATAATACAACTCTCAATCAAGTCCCTTGAACCATAGGGTCAGTCATTCCTAACAGATAGGTTTGATTCCTACATAATGCAGACTAAAGCTTTCATAATCTTTTTGGTATAATCGTGTGTGTGGCACAGCAGATGACCAGACACTTTTGGGATTAGTTATAAAAGATAATGCTTTGTTCATATAGATAGTGCTAGCTTTTCCTAAAATGCAGATTTTGTAAGTGGTATCTAGTATCAAAAAGCACTACAGAACCATTAATGTGAGCAAAACCACAATCTATTGCAATAGGAGTATATTTTTATTATGGCAAATTTAAGATCAATTAGGCTTTCCATTTGAATTACATTTATATGCTGAAATTAATATATACAGTGCATCTGGAAAATATTCACAGCGCTTCACTTTTTCCACATTTTGTTATGTTACATTCTTCTTCCAAAATGGAATGAATAAATTTTTTCCCTCCAAATTCTACACACAATACCCAATAATTACATTGTGAAAAAAGTAGTTTTTTTTTTTTTTTAGATTTTTGCAGATTTATTAAAAATAAAAATCTTAAGGAATCACGTGTACATAAGTATTCACAGCCTTTGCTCAATACGTTGCTGATGCACCTTTGGCAGCAATTACAGCCTCAAGTCTTTTTGAATATGATGCCATAAGCTTGGCACACCTACCTTTGCCAGATCTACAGTAGCTGGTCGGATTGAAAATCTGGTACTGGATGAGAGCAAATGACAAGCGACCATTTGCTCCTAAACACTGGAAAAGGGACAAATTGGTTAAAACATGGATTTAACCAATTTGTATTAACATGTTTTGTCCATTTTCCAGTGTTAAGGAGCAAATAGTTGATTGGAATGAAAATCTGGGAATGGATGAGAGCAAATGACAACCAGCCAGATCTGGCAAACGATCTGCCAGATAATTGTTTAGTGTATGCCCAGCTTTATGCACATAGTAGCAGCATACACAGGCACTCAGTGTACCAGGGATTCTCGATAGCTAATTTCTCAAAGGAATTTGTTCAAAACTTGTACAAAGGCCCATATTAAGCATAACAAAGCGTGGCAAAAGGATTAGCAGCGGCTACTCGAATCCAAACTGTTTTTTTTTTTACATATTTACAACTTACAGTATTTGCACACAGAGGTACAAGTACTGCAAGCCCCAATGGTCATTATTCACTTACAATGTAGTTTTGTTGTTTCTTGGGTTTTTAGCAGTAGAAATAATATACAATTTTTAAAAATACATTTCTTGGCATTACATGGATGTTGCGAGTTAGATGCGCCCAGCATCTTTTATCTTAAAAATCTGTTTTGTTTGCACTGATAAATTACAAGAATTGATTACAAGAAGGTGTATGAGGATGCTATCCGGTCTTAAGGTCGACACTCGCTAGGTCGACCACTATTGGTCGACATGCATTAGGTTGACACGTCAAAGACCGACACATGAAAATGTTGACGTGAGTTTTACTTTTTACATACTTTCCGATCCACGTGGACTACGATTAGGAAGCGCAGCGAGACACCTTGCCCGAACGCGAGCCATGCAAGGGGATACGGTGCACTTAATTGGGGTTCCCGGTCACTTCACGAAGAGACACCCCAAAAAATAAAATAACTTGTGTCAACCTTTTTCCACGTCAACCTTTTTCATGTTGACCTAATGACCATGTCAGCCTGTTTCAGGTGTCGACCTAATCACTGGCGAGCTAATGACTGTCGACCTAGTTACTGTTGACCCAACGATCCAGACCCTTTGAGGACATATCTATATATTGTGTCTCCAGTCCATGATGCAACTTCTTTCCAATTTGTTTGGTCTAAAACCCACATACAAGTTCTTTAGTAAAACAACATGTTGGCTTATACAGTGTGTTTATTTTATTTTTTAGATCTGTTGTAGAAATTATACAAAACTTTCTTTCTTTTGGGACCTAGAAATTGTGAGTTGGGACCTCAAATTTTCAAAGTGAAGGGTCCCACATATATTTTTTTTTGCCACACAAGTGATTTTTTAACTGCTGTGTTGTGCTATATTCTTCTACGTTTATCAATGCTTCAGTTTAATTGATTTGCATAAACTTTGAAAGATTAATAATTTATCAAAATATTTTAGATTATTTTCGTTAATACATGCTCATTTTAAATAGAACACAGAAGATTTTTTTTTCTTGTACAAATGATGTTATAAGATGCAGAAAATTGTTTTCTTTCTCTTGAGAGTAATCTCTGAAGGAAAGAATCAATTAAAAAGAAGAAATTAAAACTGAACTTATGAAAACTCATACAGTATTATTCTCTTTAGTTTTTTATTTTTATATTATGAATCTTTAAAAACTACAGTAATAGGTTAGACATGTGAATAATAAATAGATTGACAGCCCACCATCCCCCAGGTCATTTTGGTGGAAGTGGAGGAAGGTGTATGTTGTAGTACATGTTTCCTGTACGTATGTTGTTGTGAGGCTATAGATGCATATCTGATTCAGATGTGGATGTGAGTCTGTGTAAGGGCAAATTGGTGTGTAATTGGAGTACGTGATTGTATGTTGAAGCTACATTATTCACTATCCCCACTTAATGCTCTGCAAAGTGTTCATATTAATGCTAAATATGGGTTTCAAATAGAACATTCTTTAAGCGTTTTTCCACATATGTGATTACAGCATCCTTTTCATCAGCAACTGTGGGTTCTGGATTTCTGATGTTCTTTCAGCATCACTTGTAAGACTTCCAAGTGCCTCATAAAATCTAAGGAGTGTAGGTCCTCCTTTTGGGTAGTACTTGAACACACTAACTATTCCTCAAACACCAGTGTATGGTAACAGAAAGTTGTTCTGACTAAATGTGTCCCATAGAATTTAATTGTATGATTGTTATAATAATACAATTATTATTATCTCCCTGCTGGAGAAAAAAACAAGGTAACCCTTGTTCATCTGCTTCTGGATATGGTCAAAAGAAGAAAGAAACAGCTGCAGTTTCTGTCCTTTGATCAGTAATTTAGCTGTGTGTAGGGAGACGCCACCTCCAGCCACCAGTGATATTAGAAGCCAGGGACAGAAAAGTTGGCGCTTTCAATATAAAAGTTACAGTATGTGATCTTCCATTACTAACCTATATGGACTTAAAGACAGGGGCATAGCCAGAACTCTGTGGGCCCCATAGCAACATTTTGAAGGTGCCCCTGTCCCACTGCTCCTAAAGAGATGCCTCTATGCAGTGGTTGTTAATTTCATGCCGCATAATAGTGCCCTAGTTCATTTTCTGAACCATAGTAGTGTCATTGTTAATGTTATGACCCTTATACCCCTTTCAGACATCCTCCAAAATCTCTGGTTTTTGCACATGAACGCACATCAACTCAGATTTTGATACAGTATGTCTGAAAAGCACCAACTTGGGAACGTGTTCCCTGCAATTGACCTGGTTTTTACCGGGCCTTTCATTCCGGGTTAAGTCTGAATGACGCAACCTGGAAATTTGCTCTCTGGCTGCATGTAAACAGTTTTTATTGACCAGGAATGGCCGCCTGATGCCTCTGATGACATCAGCGGCAGCCGGAGAGGGACAGACACCACACATGAGAGGAACACATGTGCAGAGATGTGTGCCAGAGGGTGCCAGTGAAGAGACTGCCATTTTGTTTATTATGACTCATTTTAAGGAGTAGGTGGTCCTTGAGCTACTACATGCATTATAGGAACAAAACCCAGTCCATTTATAGTCTGCCCCTACCTTTGCATGACCTCATTATTGTGTGCTAGCAATCCGTCTCCTTAAAATGTTGACACTACCTTCAAAACTTGAAAAATCAGCTTATGTCTTAAAGGGGCCAACCTGAGAATTTTCCGTGTCTGTAGTGTAGTGTGAAAGGGGGTCTCGAACAAAAACCCGGGTTTTGCAGAAGAGAAAATCCAGGATCTGAGCAGGGAAATTCCCGTGTCGTATGCCAGAAAGGGGTATTAGTAGAGCACTGTTTTTTTTTATCAAACGTATTTGTGCTCTAGTTCACATTGTCACATTGTAGGGCTGTCAGTACACAGTAAGCCACACTATAGTACCTCCACTTCATATTGTGCCACATTAGTGTCCCAGTCTATTTTATATGTATGTGTGTATATATATATATATATATATATATATATATATTCACAGAACAGTCCACACTCTGGCCTTAAACACAAATGCTGGGGTGACTTCCACAAAGTGATGAATCCTCAAGATCCATCAGTGCAAATATATCCAATAAATAGGAGCACTCACCAGTCTTCATAATATTCTCATTTTTATTAGCAGCAAGACATCAATTGAGGGGTGTAATCGACGTTCAGGATCTTGACAAAGGTTCCACTTGGAACCGAAACGTCGATTACACCCCTCAATTGATGTCTTGCTGCTAATAAAAATGAGAATATTATGAAGACTGGTGAGTGCTCCTATTTATTGGATAGATATATATATATATATATATATATATATTGTAACACTGTAGGGGTGCAAGGCGCCTTTTCCTGGGGAATATGGCCGCACGCAGCAGCTGAGGAACAACACAAGTCCAGTTTCTGGTACAACTGACCCCGGCCAGTTTTACTGAAACAGAAAATAAAACAAACCCCAAAATAAAAATACCTTGCCTGTCCGGCACTAACTAAACATAAGATATTCCTAACTGTCACTAAACAAAACACAGAGTTCTTCAGTACATACTGTATAGCTTACTTGCATCAGAAAGCGTGTCTCTCACACACAGATCCTGCAGCCTTCCCAGGCAGTCTGCCCATACTAATCAGGTTAGAAGCCCTATAACACTCTTACACAGCTGAAACCCTGATTAGCCCTCTGTGAGGCCAAAGACCCGAACTGGGCCCAATGTCTAGAACTCGCCTTATCTCTCTCTCAGAGCCTTTACCCAGCTTTTACAGCAAACTGAAAAGGTTCAGACAAAACAAAAAGCATTTTCCTAGAAGTTAACATTTTCTAAAACATGTAAGACAAGAACCTGGGACAAACATACCTGCCCTCAAACACTATCCCAGTGTTCTTGTCACATATCCCCCTCCCCTGTTTCGACCTAGGGGCCGGAACACTTGTAGCCCCCAAACAGAAGATGCGAGACAATGCATCTGCGTTGGCCAATTGTGTTCCCGGTCTATGTTCGACAGTAAACTTAAAGTCCTGCAACGCTAGAAACCATCTAGTTACACGAGCATTCTTGCCTCTATTTACATACATCCATTTTAAAGGGGCATGGTCTGTCACTAGTCTGAATTGTCTACCCAAGAGGTAATATCTCAAGGTATCTAGTGCCCACTTAATGGCCAAAGCCTCCTTTTCCACAATGGCATACCTTTTTTCATGCTCATTGAGTTTCCTACTCAAATAAATGATAGGGTGTTCGTCCCCATCTCTGGTTTGGGACAGCACAGCACCTATCCCTACCTCTGAGGCATCTGTCTGTACCACAAATTCTTTTGAAAAATCTGGTGTTATCAACACCGGTTGTTAACACAAAGCCACTTTTAACGCTTGGAACGCCTTTTCTGCATCAGGGTTCCATTTCACCACATTTGACTGCTTCCCTTTGGTAAGGTCTGACAACGGCACCGCTGTGGTCGCAAAATTAGGAATAAACCGTCTATAGTACCCAGTAATTCCCAAAAAAGCCCTTACCTGTTTTTTATTCACTGGACGAGGCCAGTTTTGAATAGCATCAACTTTATTCAATTGGGGCCTAATCAGACCTCTGCCTATGGTGAAGCCCAAGTATTTGACCTCCTCCATTGCGAGGCAGCACTTCTTTGGGTTAGCAGTTAACCCTGCCTCTCTGATTGAGTCCAGTACTGCTTGTACTTTAACCAAATGGGACCCCCAGTCTGTACTGTGAATTACCACATCATCCAAATAGGCAGCTGCATATTTTCTATGGGGCCTCAAAATTTTATCCATCGCCCGTTGAAAGGTTGCTGGAGCCCCATGCAACCCAAAGGGTAACATCTTATACTGGTACAGCCCCTCCGGAACCGAAAAGGCTGTTTTTTCTTTGGCGCTATCAGATAAAGGTATTTGCCAGTAACCTTTGGTCAGGTCCAATGTGGTGAGAAACCTGGCTGTTCCCAGCCTTTCTACAAGCTCATCCACACGGGGCATGGGGTATGCGTCAAACTTGGACACCTCATTTAACTTACGAAAGTCATTACAGAAGCGTATGCTACCGTCGGGCTTCGGGATGAGCACTATGGGACTGGACCACTCACTGTTAGACTCCTCTATGACTCCCAGTTCTAACATGGTTTTAACTTCCTTAGAAATAGCTTCTCGCTGAGCTTCAGGAATCCTATATGGCTTTAAATGAACCCTGACCCCTGGTTCTGTGACAATGTCATGTTTTATTATGGTCGTTCGGCCAGGCAGCTCTGAAAATACCTCCCTATTTTGGATGAGAAATTATTTAACCTGATTGTTCTGATCAGCTGATAATGTCTCTGACACCTTCACTGCGGGAAGCAACCGGGGTGAAGACACCGAAGGGCAAGGCTCCGCTGACAGAGACAACCTATCTTTCCAGGGTTTGATTAAGTTAACATGGTAGATCTGTTCGGGTTTTCTCTTTCCCGGCTGGTATACTTTGTAATTAACCTCATTCACTTTTTCCCTAATCTCAAATGGACCCTGCCATTTAGCTAGGAATTTGCTTTCCACAGTGGGTACCAAAACAAGAACTCTATCTCCAGGAGCAAATTCCCGTATCTTGGCACTCCGGTTATAGACCCTCTGTTGAGCACTTTGGGCCTGTTCCATGTGCTCTCTGACAACAGGTACGACGGCTGCAATCCTATCCTGCATTTGTGTTACATGCTCAATAACGCTTCTATAAGGAGTGGGCTGTCCTTCCCACGTCTCTTTGGCAATATCCAACAGCCCTCTGGGGTGTCTACCATACAACAAATCAAATGGAGAAAACCCCGTAGAGGACTGAGGAACTTCTCTGATGGCCATTAACAAGTAGGGCAACAAACAATCCCAGTTTTTCCCATCTCTCTCAACAACCTTTTTTAACATACTTTTTAATGTTTTATTAAACCTTTCTACCAACCCGTCAGTTTGGGGATGGTAGATGGACGTCCTGAGGTGAGTGACCTTAAATAGCTTGCACAACTCTTTCATGATCCTTGACATAAATGGAGTACCTTGGTCAGTCAAAATTTCTTTTGGTATTCCCACTCTACTAAATACCTGCACCAGCTCCCTAGCTATCGCCTTGGTTGTGATAGTGCGTAAAGGGACAGCCTCAGGATATCGAGTGGCATAGTCCATAATTACCAGGATATACTGATGGCCCCGAGCAGACTTTAACAAGGGCCCCACGAGATCCATGGCTATTCTGTCAAACGGGACCTCTATAATAGGCATGGGAACTAGTGGGCTCCTGAAATGGGGTCTAGGGGCATGATACTGGCATTCAGGACAGGAAGAACAATATTCAGACACTTCTTTATAAACCCCTGGCCAAAAGAACCTTTGTAAAACTCTTTCAGTGGTTTTTTCTGCCCCTAAATGTCCTGCGGTAACGTGACTATGAGCTAAATCTAGTACCGTTCTCCGATAAGGCTGGGGAACTACCAGCTATTCCACCACATCCTCACCCCTTTTGACAATGTGGTACAAGAGCTCATTACAGATGGCCATGTGGGGATACGTAACCCTGTCACCTGGTACCACAGGTTCCCCATTAACAATCTTAACATTCTCTCTAGCCTTTATTAAGGTAGGATCCTTTAACTGTTCAGACGCAAACAGATCCTTCTTTACCTCCAGGTCAGGCACGCTTTCAGTTCTAACTACTATGTCTCTGTTCCCGGCAAGAGGGTCCTCACTGGACTCCCCATCTGTCACTTCCCCAGCCAAACTAGCAAAAGGCAAAGGGCCAGAAAGTTCCGAAGACCCACGTACATCCATAAAATCACCGGTATTATCAACTGGCTTTTTACTTCTCACATCTGTTGATAACCGTGATTCCCACAGTTTCCAAAAATGAGGAAAATCCCTCCCTATTATGGCCTCATGCACCAAGGTAGGGACCAGTCCCACTTTAACCATTGCTGACCCACAACAAGTTTCTATATTCACCTCAGCAGTGGCATAATGTTGGGTATCCCCATGTATGCAAGTTACCCCAATAGGTATTTGCTGGACCTTTAAGGGGTTCACTAACCCAGCTTTCACGAGGGTAACTAAACTTCCTGAATCTAGCAAGGCCTCTACCCGGTTACCCTCTAAGAACACATCACACATTTGTTTTTCCAGCTCAGGTGAAGGTACCACAGTACAGGCTAACCTAGCAAAGAAAGACATTCTGCGACATTCAAAGGCAGCATCACATTGCATGGGTTCTTGCGTGACTGGGCAATTGGCAATAACATGACCTGGCATACCACACCTAAAACATTTAACCACACGATTATCAACCCGTTTGGGCAGCATAGACCGTTCTAGCCCCATTGGCCTGTCTCCAGGGCCAGTGTTTACAGTCTCTCCAGCCTTGCGTTCTCTTAACCGCCCAGCAACGTTTTCCCACGGAACAGTCTTACCAGTCTTTACTGAAGGTCGCTGTCGAGGATCTATGGGTTGCTGGGTGGTCATCAGTAGTTCCTCTGCTGCCAAATACCTCTCTACCATGTCCACTAATTGGTCAGCAGTACCCGGGTTTCCATGGCTCACCCACTTGCGCAGGACCATGGGCAAAGATCTCAAGTAGCGGTCCATGACGACTCTTTCCACCATCTGGGGACCAGTTAATGTCTCTGGCTGTAGCCATTTTGTTGTTAGCTGAATAAGGTCGTGCATCTGGGAGCGCGGAGGCTTCTCCATGGCGTACAGCCAACGGTGCACCCGTTGTGCTCGTACTGACAGCGTGACTCCCAGGCGGGCCAGGATCTCAGTCTTTAGTTTATCATAGTCCCGAGCCTCAGCGGGGCTTTAATCAAAGTAAGCTTTTTGGGGCTCACCTGACAGGAAAGGTGCCAGCAGACTGGCCCACTGTGCTTTCGGCCAGTTCTCACGCTCGGCAGTCCTTTCAAACGTGGTCAGATAGGCCTCCACATCATCAGCCTCTGTCATTTTCTGCAGGAAGTGACTGGCCCGTATAGAACTAGAGCTGGTTGGAGCACTGACGGCCACATCTCCAACCCGAGCTGCAAGTCTCTGCACCACTTCTGCTAAGGCCTCTCTATCCTGACGCTGTTGCCTGTAAAGTTCATCAACAACTGCCTGCTGTTGTCTCTTATTTTCCTCCATTGCCACCTGCTGTTGTCTCCTATTTTCCTCCATTGCCACCTGCTGCTGTCGGTTGGCCTCCTGCTGAGCCGCTGTAGCTTGCAGCAAGGCTTTAAGCAGATCCTCCATGTCGACAGATTTTTCAGGCGGCTTTGTAGCTGCTTTCACCCAGGACATATATCAAATCCTCAGGGGTGAGTCTCAGTAACTTCACACTGGGCTGTATCTGCATAAACCACCGTTTTCTGCAGGCCTCACAAAGCTGCTGCTTTCACTTATGCGCAGAACGGTGTGCTCGCATTCTCCACCAAGTTGTAACACTGTAGGGGTGCAAGGCGCCTTTTCCTGGGGAATATGGCCGCACGCAGCAGCTGAGGAACAACACAAGTCCAGTTTCTGGTACAACTGACCCCGGCCAGTTTTATTGAAACAGAAAATAAAACAAACCCCAAAATAAAAATACCATGCCTGTCCGGCACTAACTAAACATAAGATATTCCTAACTGTCACTAAACAAAACACAGAGTTCTTCAGTACATACTGTATAGCTTACTTGCATCAGAAAGCGTGTCTCTCACACACAGATCCTGCAGCCTTCCCAGGCAGTCTGCCCATACTAATCAGGTTAGAAGCCCTATAACACTCTTACACAGCTGAAACCCTGATTAGCCCTCTGTGAGGCCAAAGACCCGAACTGGGCCCAATGTCTAGAACTCGCCTTATCTCTCTCTCAGAGCCTTTACCCAGCTTTTACAGCAAACTGAAAAGGTTCAGACAAAACAAAAAGCAT
This sequence comes from Pseudophryne corroboree, assembly GCF_028390025.1. Classification (NCBI taxonomy): domain Eukaryota; kingdom Metazoa; phylum Chordata; class Amphibia; order Anura; family Myobatrachidae; genus Pseudophryne; species Pseudophryne corroboree. The sequence goes on from NC_086447.1 coordinate 442,035,886, forward strand.
TTTCCTAGAAGTTAACATTTTCTAAAACATGTAAGACAAGAACCTGGGACAAACATACCTGCCCTCAAACACTATCCCAGTGTTCTTGTCACAATATATATATATTATTTATTTATTTATATATTAGGTCCCAAGGTAAAAGTTTGTTAGGGCCCTTAGGTATCTGCCAATTGTGAACACATATATTTAACACATGTAAATTTGACAGCTGCACCCCCTGAACCTATGTTAGCTATGTCCTTGCATAGAGATTAAGAATCATGACCGTACAATAGACTGCCAGCATGACACAGCTGTGTTCTTTATCTGGAGGTTTGCCCTCTCCTCATCACTTCCCACCTTTTCCCCTACCCTTTACCTCTCACTCTCTCCACACTGCTTTAATACCATATTCCCTACGCCTTTTCTGTAACAGGACCAACCCCTCTCCTTACTGTTAGCCTAGTCTGATCCTGAAGGCTAGAGTCCAGGGTCTACGAGAAAAAGATGGAGGGAGGAATAGAGACAGTGAGATGGGAGATAGAGCGATTGAGGAAGAAGAGGAGATGGGGAGAGCGGGATATGAGTGGAAGAGAAATTGGAATAACAGGTAGAGATACTGTAGGTAGGAGAGATGGGGAAGACGAGAGAGATATAGGAAGAAGGGGGAAAATAGGGAGGGAAAAAGCAAAACCCTGCATGGTTGGGCACAGTTGCTAGTGACCCAACGAATGATGGGTCCAAAATACTCAACCAAGCTACTAAGTTTTAGGTGGTACTTAAAGAGTTTTTCATATTGTTTATTATTATTATTATTCCACATATTTAGGGGGGGAATTCAAATGTTATTGCACCCCCGATCTCACGTCTGAATTGATGGGAGATCGAGGGGTAATATTCAAATACTCCTAATTATCGCACTGATCGCGCCCACTATACTCCAGTTTAGGCGCGCAAAGCACCTAAACCTGACTAAAGTAATGTGCGCTAGTGTGAAAAGACCTGTTTAGGCGCCCAAATGGGTCTCTTTACACATACTGTATTTTAGCTTGCTACCCCGGGGGGTAGCGAGCTGAAATGAACTTGTCGCACCCGTCGTCAGCAACATTAGAATAGCAGCCGGGGGGAGGGAGACATTTGAATCTGGCCCTTAATGTCAACAATCCTAATGAGATTTATAGACTTTAGCATCCAACTGCAAATGTCCATTTCAGTTTATTGATTTATACAATACTAAAACACCAGATCTATAATGATTGGGAGTAGTGTTTTTATGTATACTGTTATTACGTAATTATTCAATTTTAATTTTTTTCTCTTAAAATTGCAGGATATTTTTTAAACAATTACTGCAGCTAACAACACATAATAGTATGAAAAGATTTTTTTCCTGCATTGCGCTTTGCCTGTTTAGTCAATTACTATTACAAAAATGTAATTTTTTCTAGAAATTATATTTGATGGCTGTCAGTGTTCATTTTTCAGAGGAATGCCTTAGATGATTGCTTATTTACATGTGATCACTTTATTTCAGGTTATTTAGATTTTTGATGCTCACTTTAGGCTTTTGTTTAACATGTCTGCCAGAACTTCTGTTTCTTATTAGTGTTTTATTGTTTAATGTTTATAATTTTAAAATAAAATTAATGTGTAATTTCCTTGTATATTTGAGAATTTGTTCGTCACCCAGAAATACATTTTAAATTTACAAAAAGGTTAAAAAAATAAAATAATTTTCTTTGCGTAGAGTTGCACATTATGCGGTGCATTTGCTTTCATGTCTCTGCTATTGCAAAATAATATATTAAGTGTAAAGAAATGCTACAAAAATATTACACACAGATGTGTCCACTTACATGTTTGCTTCGTGCGCTACAAGTCGCATTACACATAATGCGTGTCGTGACTTTGTAGCGCCGGGTGTCTTTTTTGCATCTAATTTCCCGCAAATGATATGCGGCATGCCTATATTCTGTGACTACGACTGTATTTGCATACAAAATGCTATGCTGTAACATGGCATTTCGGATGCAGATAGAGACGGATTTACATGCAGAATATAGGCATGCTGCATATCATTTTAATCAGCAGAAGCTGTGTGTGCATCCTGTTACATTATATTGTGTCTAAGATGCATCCCCGCTGGAAAAAAACACATAACAAGACGTTCATTGCTACAGAGCCATGCCACGGCATGGTGCAACTTCAAGGGCTTTTTAGCGTGGCTGCAGCAAGGATGTAAGAGGACACATCTGTATAATGCATATCTCTAGGACTGTCACACCTGTAGATTGATTAACACCGGTAAAATAGATGCTGTGCACATGTGCATGGCATCTTTTCACAGTATAGGGGAAGCCTGTGGGCCGGCCAGCATCTAAGAGACTGTTGGACATGCCCCCACTGTGACGGTACGCTCCACCTCCTTTTGCGTGAAGGGTTTTGCTCCACGATGTTGGGAGGTGTGTATAATGGAATAAATATGTATATGTAGAGGGAGAGGTCTCCCCCAGCCGGGTACAGAACACATGGCACTGCAGGACTTGATAAAAGCAAAGTGCGCTTTTCTTCAACGTTTCAATGCTTCGAGGCGCAATGCCCCGTCGTCAGGAAACACCGAACAGTACTGCTGTCCAGAATGGCCCGAGCCGAGTACACATCTAGAAGACATGATAGATATATCCCACATAGCCACAGTTCCTCTAACAATACTGAGAGACAGAAGGCCACATTTTGTGTTGCGACTCCGGAGTGAAGTATGCTTTCTGGATCAGTTTTTAAAACATTCCAGAGTTAACCTGTCCAAAATACAATAGACCACTCCTCTTCAGAAAGGGTCCTAGATAGGTTCTTCTCCAACTTAATCTGGGATAACTGTCACTAGTCAATATCTGATATTGGTACCACTAGGAAACCCCCCCCCCCCCCCCCCCCCATCCCCTTCCTTCCCTTATCGTTAGAAGAGCAAAATCAGAATACCAGTTTCCTGGGTTGGGACGGTTTTCTAAGTGGTGATGGGAGGAAACTCTGCAACCAGTGTCTCAGCTGTTGATAATTATAGAAGTCTTGCTTTGGGGCACCGTATTGCTTTTGGAGGTTAGAGAAGGACGCTAAGCATTCTCTGAAAAGACGTCGCCCAGGCAGGAAAGACTGTTTCTGGTCCAGGATTACAGAATCAGCTTAGCTATCATTGTTAGGGACAAAGCCAGAGAAGGCGTACACTAATTTATGCCAAGCCATGGAGGCATCCAAAACAAATCAGGAAGAGCAAAGGGGTGCACAAAATATGTTTCTATAACTACCCACGGTTTCAGTCCGTCAAGTTCAAACCAGTCCCTTGCTTGATATTTTTCAAGATCTGAAAAAGCTATTCCTCCAGCAAACTTAGGAAAGGAAAGAGTACCCCTCACTATTTTAATTTAGACCCCTTCCAAATGTAACGTACAGTACAAGATTATTATTACATTTGTTATAGAGAGACTTACTGTAGGTAGGGGTCTAGGAACGGTGCGGAAGAGATACATGAGTTTGGGAGAAGTACCATTTTAGCTGCAGAAACTTCATGAAGCACTCTTTAGTCAGCCCCTCAAAAGCTTTCAAAAGAGGGCCATAATTACAATAAATCATTTCTCAGTCTCTCACCAAGTTAACACCTTAATACTTTAGTGACCTGAGCTGCCAGGCATATCTATAAGTCTCTTTCAAACCTCTCAGGGTCTCCTCTTGTAGATTAAAAGAGAGGGCCTCAGTGTTTAATTTATAATATGAAACTGCCACATAAGTGTCCAAAACGGAATGCAACTCAGGGGAGAAGCCTGTGGACAAAGCAAGCATAGTGGAATATCTGTGGCAAATAAGCTGATCTTATGTGAAGAGCATATAATAGCAGGGCCACATATAGATTCCAGGCACCTATTCCATTAAGCCAAAGGCTTAATTGCCAGCGTGAAAATGAGAGGAGGCAACCTAGTCGTGTGCCATTGGTAATGTGAAACCTTGAGGAAAGTCATCCATTAACAAAAACAATCGCTGATGGAGAGTTACTGTGTACAAGGCTTAAATAAAATCAAGAATTCTATCCTCAAAACCAAATAGTCTTAAAATAGCTTGCGAAACCCCCAATGAAGTCTCTTAAATACATTTTAGGCATCTAATGACAGAAGTATCAAAGTTCCCTCAGGGATATGCAGTGTTCTATAACATTATGAACATGGGCGTATTATCCGTGGCCTGCGTGCCCATCACAAATCCCAGTTGATCAGGTTTAATTTAGAGTAGGCAGAAGGGGGGCACAATTAACAACTAATTTGACATCCGTATTTAACAAAGCAATAGGAAGATAGTTTTGCACAGAGGTGGGAGCTTTACCCAGTTTAGGAATAACTACGATCTGTGCCTTAGGAAACCATTTAGTCTGAGGCTTCATTAAACAAAGCTGCACGACACCAGATCAGCTTTAAAATTCTTATAGAAATTAGATGGATAACCATCTGCCCTGGCGCATTGTCAAGTGGCAAGGAGCATATAGCCAACTGAACCACTTCTAATGACCAGGGAGAGTTAAGGGACAGGCAGGCCTCAGAATCTAAAGAGGGAAGAGTTTATTCAAGAATGTATCAATATTAGCCGCAGTCCACTGAGGGCATTAAAATAATTTGTAAGGCTGTAAAACTGAGAGTAGTGTTTGCAAATGCTTGGAAATCTCAACTGTATTAGACACTTTCACTCACCTAGAGAGAGATATATATATATATATATATAGGTCGCGGCTCCTAGCATGCAGCGGCACTCAGGGAAATGACTCTTGGAGTTTCCAAACAAACGGTATTTATTCCATGATAGTGCAAAAAAGATCCAACGTTTCGGGGTGCTACCACCCCTTTGTCAAGGTGAACACAACAGAAGTAAGTGATAACTCAAAGTGATTACCTTTATGTATGGAGGAGGTGAGGAAGTCCCGCCAGCGGGAGGTGCAGCAGCGTTTCCGGGGACAGGCATACACTTCCTTCCCTGCTTGTGAACGTAAGAGCGGTTTATAGAAAGGGGATACAACCGCAAAACACTACAGATTAGTCAACGTGAAGTAACAGGTATGCGTAGGGAAGATCTATTATGCCAGAAGACCAAAAAAGACATTCATATTGTACCGTTTGTTACAAAATATAATACTGCCAGTCCAGTAGTGCCTAGGGCCTTACAAGCACTATGGCCCATCATTGCCACCGACAAGACATTACCATCATTGCACAACAAGAAACCTATGGCATGCCATGCTAGGGGTAAAAGTATTAAGGATTGGGTTGTACATTCGGATATTACAGGTTTTGATAACCCAGTATCAACCACATTCCTCTCCAGGCCTTCAGGATGTTATAAATGCCTGGGATGTGAAACATGTAGATTCATGGTTCCTGGCTCCACTTTTAAATCATGTTTTACATGAAGATCATACAGTATCAGACATATACTTACTTGCACCAGCACTTTCATAGTGTATTTAATTACCTGCCCCTGCGGGCTGCAATATGTGGGCAAGACTATCCGCAATGCGCGTGAGCGTCTTGCATTACACAGATCCGCAGTCAAAATTGCCCTGTCAGGCAAACCGTCGGAACAGCCAGTAGCCCGGCATTATGCTGACTTTGGTCACTCCATGAATGATTTAAAATTTCAGATCATCGATCAATGTCCCAAGAAATTGGGCGGGGACAGAGCCGGCGATCTGTTAAGATTAGAGGCGAGATGGATCTACAACTTGGCGACCATCAAACCTAATGGACTTAATGATAAAATGCCGTGGAATGTATTTTAAAACTTGTCATTCTGAGTTGTATAATACAATAGCTATAACACCTATGTGCAACAACACCCGAGGCCACATCCAGGACCTGGGGGCACCCCATGATGCCGTGTCCAATGGTGGCGGGCATTTTTGAGGAGCACCCTGGTCTTGTAACAGTAACACAAATATGGTTTAAAGTGCACCCATGCAAGTTAAAACTTGTTCGATTATACCATTTAATGCGCATAGAGCATTAGTTTTACTATAACATATGGATGTCTAAGTATAATTGTTATTTGTTTGTATTCTGATGACCCACTATTGTCACTATGTCACAATTTCATTCACACAGCCCAGATCATGCCCCCCGCGCCACGACCTCCTGTGAACCCTGCTGCCTCCGTGACAGCTGTCAGGCTGGACGGCACATACACGGACGGTTGCTAGGGGAACCAGGGCGTCTTATGACGCGGTGCGGGAGCACGTGACCGGAGCTTACGCTACACGCTCTTACGTTCACAAGCAGGGAAGGAAGTGTATGCCTGTCCCCGGAAACGCTGCTGCACCTCCCGCTGGCGGGACTTCCTCACCTCCTCCATACATAAAGGTAATCACTTTGAGTTATCACTTACTTCTGTTGTGTTCACCTTGACAAAGGAGTGGTAGCACCCCGAAACGTTGGATCTTTTTTGCACTATCATGGAATAAATACCGTTTGTTTGGAAACTCCAAGAGTCATTTCCCTGAGTGCCGCTGCATGCTAGGAGCCGCGACCTATATTATTGATTCCAGAAGGCACCGGGGTCCAATTCACTGTGAAGGGTGAGTGCCAATCCGTTGGTATATATATATATATATATATATATGTATGTATGTATGTGTGTGTGTGTTCTGATCGCACTTTTTTGCCCGCTGTCCCCTCAATTTCCGAGTCAATAAGCGGCTAGCTTATTGGCGAGTTAGGTTGCGCTGATCCTCTTTGTGAGATAAAACATTTGCCTTCTCCTAAGCACTGACAAGTAGTTTAAGCGGCGCATTGTTAGATAGATCAGCTTTATGTGCCGCCTCGAGCTTTGCTGCTTCAGTTTCAACCTGCTTGTAAAGCTGTTTATATTCTCTCAAGTTTTGCCACTGCCTGAATTGTGAGCTTCTTACAACAGCTTTCAGGGAGCACCAGAAATTAAATGTAGATGTTTAAGGTTATTATTACTTAAATATAGAGACAGAGATTTATGTATGGCTTGTTGAGCCTGCAGCTGATACAGGATATAGTTACCCATCCCCCAATCTGAAAATCGCAACCAGTGGTTACCCCAGCAAAGGAACACAGATCCTCAATATATGGACACCAGACAGTCCTCTGCAGCTATCTGCATCCAGAATTATTAATTGCAAACTCACTTAAACTTCGGTATGTAGCTTGGGCTGCACAGGCTCGCAGCTTCACCAAGAGAGACAGAGAATATGCTAGAATTATTTTTCGTTTTATTTCAAACAAAATCATCCAAGGTGTGTTTCGAAAAATTACAACTATGGACAGACAAAGTGGGATGCAGTCCGGAACCCAGCAGTCAGAATGCTGACCCTATACTGAATGCCGACACTGGCATCCAGAATGGGTGCACCATCCCGAACGAGGAAGGACTGCACTGACAGGTAAGCCGTGGGGGAAGGGGAGTTAGGGTTTGGCTGCGTCTTGGCAAGTTAGGGTTAGGCTGTGGGGGGAGGGGGAGGTTAGGGTTTAGGCACCCCCTCAGAGGATTAGGGTTAGGCTGTGGGGGAAAGGGTTAGTTTTAGGCAGTGGGGACGGGGTTAGGTTTAGGCACCTACGGGGGTGGTTAGGTTTAGGCACCGACGGGAGGTCATTAGGGTTAGGCTGTGGGGAGGGTTGGGGAGATGGAGGAGCAACTCTTACTCACCCCTGTTGGCTTATCAAACATCATAATCCCGGCATCGGTATTACGACCGCTGGGATCCCGTGCGCCGGCAAATCATACTGATCACCATAAAGTGCATAAATCTCATAAAAATAATAGCAGATAATAATTCAGAAGCCTAATACTTGCACACAAATTTAGGATCCTGATGTGGGGGTTGTACAGTTTGAGCTCATCGATTCACCTCTAGCCGCAGCTGAACTCCATGAGAATGAACACTGACTCTTGAGGAAGAAGTGTCTTTAAACTTTCCCAGCTGTTCTCTCTCCCACCTTTGTTTTTTTAACCAGCTCAATGCTGGACACTGGACATTATAGGGATCATGGGCTTTCCCCACATAGCTGTCTTGTAATAGATTGGGGAGGGGGAGCTAGCCCAGATGGGGCACAAACATTGCACTTTACTTTATTATCTCAGACCTAAATGACCAGGTTGTTTGAAGATGAGGTCTGAATGAGGTAGCCTTCCACCCCCCAAACATTTATGACTTGGTACATTATCAGAGTTCTCTATCTGTTCTCTGAACATTAATTTCTCCTCTCATTTTATTGCTGGGGTCTTGATAAGAGCCCCTTTATCTAATTTCCTGACTCTAAGAGCCATCAATGCTTCAACCAGGTTTTTGCATACATAAGGTCATATATAGGACACATGCTATTGATCCATCTTGGTGAAATAAAATAATTTCTTTACATATTATACATTTCTGATATTGCCGTTCTGCGTGCAACTGTAACCTCTCTGCCGCACCCTCTGTGTGAGGTTTTTAAATCTCCATATATTAAAGAGATTGTATTCAGCTAGTAGCCGACAAAAGCCATTAGCAGCCTCATGGGGCTAAATTTAAAGAGTTGCAGTTGTCCGAGATCTACCCATCATCTGGTCCAAAACCAAATAAAATTCCCCAAGGATCAGCTATTGTGTTTCTGAAGTGTCAAGCAAAACTTCCTACAAAAGAACTGCTGCCTAGTATTAGGGGCATAGCAGGAGACTACGGTGAATTCAATATTCTCTAAATCCCCCACTAAAATTAAGTATCTCTACAGGATCAGCATGTTCTGATATCAATGAGAATAGGCACTGCCGAGAAATAAGAATTGCCACCCTAACTTTCTAGGTAGGACCATTAGCTTTATAACAATGGGGGAATCTAGAATTACTAAAGAGTGGTGGAGCTTCTTGACCCGCAACAATATGGGCTATGAAAATAATTTAAAACTAGCAGTCTATTTTGGGCGAAATTTAATCCTTTAGCGTTGATATTCTATTCACCATAGCAGAATATTAAAAATGCAGTTATGCGGACCAACACACAGAAAATTGTAATGCAAACCTGGTGACGGAGAGGAAAATAAAAGGGTGACAGGGAAAAATGATTTAACAAGGAAAACTGAAATGACCCCTCCTGGAGTAGAGGGGCTTATGGCCAATACCCCATCATCCGCAATAGAAAAAGGCAGTGGTGTTTTGCAATTGTAGTCAGATACCAGTCCACCGTTATCTTAAGTAACATAAGATATTGACTTTCTACAAGATGGACTTTTCAGGGAGCAGGGAAGGGAGATCCAGATTTCCTACACTCCCTCATGCTTCTGTGATGAGCAGCAAATATGATCCCACTGAGGAGGGGTAAATAACCGCTGCCCTTGCCTGAAATCACAGGTTATTTGACTGCGGCGTCCACCAGTCCCAGCGCGAGAGCTCCAGCAGCATCGGATGTAGCCCCTGTATTAGGAAGCAGGGTAGGCCTAGTTCACGCAGCACACTGCAACACAATCTCGGTAGGGCAGAGGCTGCACAGCGGTTAGGGGCAGCCGTGGATACCTCCAGTCATGAGAGAGAAACCACCAAGCCCAGTGTGGGAGCTCCAGCTATGCTTGGCAAGACTACGGCTTTAACATGCAGGGTTGGCTCCGATCCTAGAGCCCCCTGTGACAGTCCACAAACAGCTCTAAATGGGGACAAGGGCAGCCCAGTGAGCAGGGATGTCACTGATAACACCCCTGTCCCCAGAATCACAGTGAGCCCCAGTAAAATTAGTGGAGCTCGCTAAAAGCACATCTGTTTTCTTCAGCCTCCAGGCTTTTTCCCCATTAATTTATTATTTTTGGAGCGTGGAAGGAAAATGGAGTACCTGGATCAAACCCACGAAAGCAAGGAGATAATATACAAACTCCACACAGGGCCAGTGTATGAATCGAACCAATGACCTCAGTGCTGTGAGACTGTAAATATATATTATACGAGAGGTGTGCAGTAAGTTTCCAAATGCACAAAAAATATATTTGCAAACACAGTGAACATTACAGTTTTCAAAATATTCGCCAGAGGAGTCTATGCAATGTTGCATGCGCTCAAACTACTTGGTGAAGCAGCTTGATCAGTCCAAAGCAGGTATGCCGTCTACATGCTCGATGAAGGACTCCGCTGCAGCTTCCGGTGACTCAAAACGGATATCACGCATCTTGCATTTGATTTATTAGAACACAAAATCGTTTCAGGGGGCCAGTTGTGGACTGTGTAGCTGATGACCAAGCTCCTAATTGTATGCATGGGCCAGAAAATCTACCATTTTCCTGGACATGTGTGCAGGTGTATTGTCATGATTGAGAAGGGCACCATGAGTGCTATTTCTTGGACGGCGTTTGAAAATGGCTTCCAGATGTTGCGGCAAACATTGGTAGGCGTCTGCACAAGTGGTATGGTAGCTACATGACCAGTATTGGCCAAAAAAAACCCAGCCATCTTTTAGGCCATGCTACACTCATGTTGAAACTACTGTGGCAGCACACCTCCAACTGGGGTCCACTTGGCGGACTGTTTGGTCTCAAATCCAAGATTCATTGCTACTGATGAGCTGTCATGGGGAATTTGAGCAACCACCTTTAAACCTGGCCAGCATGTTGCGGCACTGTGTCACCCTAGCCTTCTTCTACTCTCAGTTCAGCTGATGGGTACCGAGAGGGCAGAAACCTTGCTCAGGCCAAGCTTTTTGTGGAGTATTAAGTGGATGGATCCCGATGAGAAGCCTATCTCCTTCTCTGATTGGGTTACAGACACCCTGGTGTCCACCTCAACTATTGCCTGCACAACAAAACATTATCCTCGATGGCAGTGGACACAGGTCGACCGCAGCACTCCTCGTCTTCCAGGGACCGTCTCCCATGCTGAAATTCTTCAAACCACTCATACACAGTGGTTAGGGAAGGTGCTTCCTCCCCAAAAGCAGCTTACAGTCAGATCATGGGTCTCCAGTGGCCTCTGTTGAGCTCCATAATGAGTTTGTGAAGTAAGTGAACATGCTGACTTCTTTAGTCAGATATTACAATTCACAACCCATTAGATTGCGTCTACAGTCCCTATGCACTGCACATCCGGAAACTTGTTGCACACCCCTCATATAAGTGTATATACAAAATGCTATATGTATTATAGAGTTTAGACGCATAGATTGCGCTGCCTGAGTACTTCCGAGCTCCAACTGCAGAGGGTGTGAGTATGGGAGGGGGCGTGGCTGCCAGTGTTGTGGGGCGTGCCATGTGAGAGGATACTGCGGGAACCTGAGCATGTGGTACTTCCACTGTCAGGCGGCGGCTGCTGCAGTAATCAGATATGTGGCTGTGGACACTGGGCACACAGCCGGAAAAAAATGGAGAAAACAAAATTTTTATTAGAAATTGACTTAAAACTCTTTGCACTGTTTTACTATAAATGTGATTAAGGTTCAGGAGAGAAAGCCGCCAATGCGATCGGCCGGTAGGGAGCTGGCACTGTGACTGTGATGGCGGGGGGGTGGAGACAGCCCCAGCACTGTGGTCGCAGGGGGTGGGGAGAGAGAAACAGCTGACACTGTGATGGGGGTATAGACAGCCGGTACTGTGATCCAGGGGAGAGCTAGCTGGCACTTTGATAGGCGGCGGAGGAGAGAGACGAACAGCTGGCACTGTGATCCTGGCAGAGGGAGAAACGGCTGCCACTGTGATTGCGGGAGGTGGGGGAGAGAAATAGGCTAGCTGCCACTGTAATCTGTTACTGCCACCATACCTACCAAGCCACTGTAATTGGGGACAGGGGAGAGAGAGAGAGAGAATGAGACAGCCTGCACTGTAATGGGGTAAGGGGGGTTAGAAGCTGCTGTGCTGTGGGGAAAGGTTTTATGTACTGGGCTGCTGCTGTGTGAGATACTGGGAGGGAGGAGGGGGGGGGGGGGGCTGCCTCCCAAATGTGTGTGATATATATATATATATATAAGCAGAAAGTGGAAGCATGCAGCGGCACTCAGAGACTGATTCCAAAAAATTAAGGTGCAAAAGTAGATTATTTAATCCATGAAAACAGCAACACAAAAGGTGACCAACGTTTCGGGGCGCTGACGCCCCTTTGTCAAGGTGATACAAGTGCTTACAACATTTACATACCTTTAAATAAGCCAGAAGACCAGCGAACGGGACACACGCCACGGAAGGAAGGTGAGAACGGAGTCCGCTCTGTGTACTTCCGGGTGTGGTGACATCAGCATGCTCCTACGCCGGAGTCCGTCACTTCCTGGATACCCGCAGTTTACTCGGTCACTAAGGAGGCCGGCGCTGTGGTAACCATGGGAGGGATAGACGTAGGTGCAGCTGCCAAAAAACAAATGTGAACTTGAACTAAGTGAAAATATATAAGTACTTGGCGGAAGTATATATACATAAAACTTGCTATGAATTATATTTACAAAAATTACAGGAACTATATCCAGCAATGGTATACTAATTTAAAGAGCTGAAAGAGGCAAAATATACAGAGCTTGGAGACACAGGCTGGATGTAACCTATAAGGAAAAAAGATGTTAATATGATGTGTTTTTTTGCAACTACAACTAGGAAAAAATCTTCCTGTAAAATTAATGACTTGCTGCAAAACAATTGATTTCGGTTGGATATAATAAAACCTTGTTAGCATAAGACCAACCATTCAAATTTGAAATACACTCCAGGCTATTTTATCATTAAGACCTCTGGGTCTGATGGTATCAAGAGTGTAAATCCATCTCACCTCAAGGCGTAAAAGCTGTCCCCCACGGTCGCCTCCACGTACGGATTTGGGGATGTGATCAATGATCTGAAAATTCAGGTCATGAAGCGAATGTTGACGTTCAGCATAATGTTTGGCAACCGGTTGGTCAGAAGACTTCCCTGAGATAGCATATTTGATGGCGGATCTGTGCATAGCAAAACGTTCTCGTGCAGTACGCACGGTCTTGCCTACGTACTGTAGCTTGCAAGGACATGTGATTAAATATACAATATGGGTGGTGGTGCACGTAGTAACATGCTTGATGTTAAAATATTTTCCTGTAGAGGTAGATAAGAAAGATGGCCCAGGTTGAATATTAACACATGTCTTGCACCCAAGACACCTGTAACATCCTGGGAGTTTGGTCATAAAATTGGGAGTGGGCTGTTCCCCAAAACCCGTTATATCAGAGTGCACCACGTAGTCCTTGATACTTCTGTTTTTCTTGAAGCATGTGAGGGGTCTCTTTTTCTTAAATACAGGTAACTTCTTATCAGTAGATATGATAGGCCACATTGCTTTTAGGGCTCGTGGTATCACAGGGCTGGCGGTGGTATATTTGGTAACTAATGGTACCAAATCCTCTTGTTTCTTAGGTCTTTACTGTAGCAGTTCCTGTCGTGGAATGGCTGCGACTTCTACCTTGTGTTTGGAAAGCTCATTAACATCGTAACCTCTGGCAGTAAAACGGTTAACTACTTCAGACAATGCCTGTTCCAATTTAGATGGGTCACTGGTTATTCTTGCAGGCTCTTATTAATTGGGACCTTGGTAAACCTTTTTTCAAGGCTCTTGGATGGTGACTGTTGGCTCGCAGTAAAGTGTTCTTATCGGTAGGCTTGTAGAAGATATCGGTAGTAATATGGCCGTTGATGATGGAAATCTGCACATCTAGATAATTAAGAGTATAAGCATTACTTTCTGCTGTTATCTTAATTGGTGATTCACGATTGTTAATTGTGCTAACCAGTTGTTCGAAAAGCAATTGTCCACCCGTCCAAAGGATGAACACGTCATCGATATAGCGTGAGTAGTGTAAAATGTGGTCTCGGATGGAAGCATCAGCAAAAAACATATCCTGTTCCTCTTGCATCATGTACACATTAGCGAAGGAAGGGGAGACGTTGCTTCCCATAGCACACCCGCTAGTTTGGCAAAAATACTTCCCATCGAATAGAAAGTAGTTCCTAATCAAGGTGAGTTCCAGCAACTTAAGAAATAAATCTATATTAATGGTAGTCAGATTTTCTTTAATGAGGAACTGTCTCATAGCTGCCAAGCCCTGGGTATGAGGGATACATGTAAATAAGCTACAGATATCGATGGTACAAATTAAAGTACCTTTGGGTATGTTGGAAAGACCCGTTAGACGATTCAAAAAGGAAGTAGTGTCCTTTACAAAATTGGGCTGTTTCAAAATGAGTGGTTGGAGTATGCTGTCCAAAAAAACGGATACAGGTTGATACAATGATTGGTGGGCAGAGATTATGGGTCTGCCGGGGGGATGAGTGGAATTTTTATGTACTTTAGGCACAGTAAACAGAATTGGAACCTTGGGATGTTCTTGTTTTAAAGCCCGACATAATTTTTCAGAGATATAGGAAGATTTACAGGCTTGGTCCAAGATCCTGTCCACCTCCTGTTTGTATTTAAATGTAGGATCAGAACATCAGATCAGAAGATCTCTTGTAGACAGATGCATCACTTAACTGTTTGTATATTTCTGCCTTGTAGTCGGCCAAATTCAATATCACAATCCCGCCCCCCTTGTCGGCGGGGCGGATAACGATGTCTTGGTATGATCCAAGTTGTTTCAAGGCTTTGAACTCAGATCTAGAAAGGTTGTGATGTATCTCTTGTGAAGCAGCCGTATATTTAGTGACGGAGTCATCTAAAAGCCTGGTGAAGGTTTTAATTGACGCGTTACTGGATTGAGGATCAAACGAAGAACCATGTCTACTGTTGATGAATTCCTGATGTGAATCAGTGGGTGAAACCGGATGGTGGTCCTGAAAATACTCCTGTAACCTCAGCTTGCGGGAAAAATGATGTAGCTCGGCTTGCCACGTAAGGCCATCAAATTTGCTAGTGGGAATAAAAGATAGGCCGTTATTAAGCACTTTGATTTCTGTTCCCGTAAGGATGCGGTCAGAGAGATTGAAAATTAAACTTTCCTCCTTGTGGAGGTGTTTCTGGATCCTGCGGTTTTGTTTGCCCCTGCGGGTGGACGGCCTCTTGTTTTGGTGGTTTCTGCCACCACGGGAGAGGTCCCTAAAGGGACAGCCGCAGGGTCTGTAGGTCCATCGGAATCAGCCACGTTGAATTCATTATCGCTGTTAGAAGTAGCGTAGTCACGATATATACAGGTTGAGTATCCCTTATCCAAAATGCTTGGGACCAGAGGTATTTTGGATATGGGATTTTTCCGTATTTTGGAATAATTGCATACCATAATGAGATATCATGGTGATGGGACCTAAATCTAAGCACAGAATGCATTTATGTTACATATACACCTTATACACACAGCCTGAAGGTAATTTTAGCCAATATTTTTTGTAACTTTGTGCATTGAACAAAGTGTGTGTACATTCACACAATTCATTTATGTTTCATATACACCTTATACACACAGCCTGAAGGTCATTTAATACAATATTTTTAATAACTGTGTGTATTAAACAAAGTTTGTGTACATTGAGCCATCAAAAAACAAAGGTTTCACTATCTCACTCTCACGCAAAAAAGTCCGTATTTCGGAATATTCCGTATTTCGGAATATTTGGATATGGGATACTCAACCTGTATATCTATCCTCTTACAAGTTTTATCTACATATATATAGTTATAGATTTTATATATATATATATATATATATATATATATATATATCTCTTACGTCCTAGAGGATGCTGGGGACTCCGTAAGGACCATGGGGTATAGACGGGCTCCGCAGGAGACATGGGCACTATAAATAACTTTTAGTATGGGTGTGCACTGGCTCCTCCCTCTATGCTTCTCCTCCAGACCTCAGTTAGATTTTGTGCCCAGAGAAGATAGGGTGCATTACAGGGGAGCTCTCCTGAGTTTCTCTGATATTAGAATTTTGTTAGGTTTTTTATGTTCAGGGAGCACTGCTGGCAACAGGCTCCCTGCATCGTGGGCCTGAGGAGAGAGAAGCAGACCTACTTAACTGATAGGCTCTGCTTCTTAGGCTACTGGACACCATCAGCTCCAGAGGGAGTCGGAGCGCAGGTCTCACCCTGCCGTTCTTCCCGAAGCCGCGCCGCCGTCCTCCTCGCAGAGCCGGAAGATAGAAGCCGGGTGAGTATAAGAAGAAAAGAAGATTTCAAGGTGGCAGAAGACTTCAGATCTTCACTGAGGTAAGCGCCATTGCTCCCACACATTACACACACAGAACAGACACTGATGGGTGCAGGGGGTGGGCGCCCTGGGCAGCAATAAACCTCTGGACTGGCATTTATGGGCATATTAGGCTGCGGAGGCAGTAAATACAGAGATCCCCCGCTGTTGCAGCAGGGGCCCTGCGTGTTCCAAGACTTACCGCGGTTACGTTTGACGTCATGGCGGTTGAGCACCAAAACCTAGCTGGGAAAGGTATTCCGGAGGAGGTCATCCCTACTCTGATAAAGGCTAGAAAGGAGGTGACGGCGAAGCATTATCACCGTATCTGGCGGAAGTGTGTATCTTGGTGTGAAGCCAAGAATGCTCCTACGGAAGATTTCCATCTGGGCCGGTTTCTCCACTTTCTACCGACAGGAGTGGATATGGGCCTGAAGTTAGGCTCCATTAAGGTACAGATTTCGGCCCTATCTATATTCTTTCAGAGGGAATTGGCTTCTCTCCCAGAAGTCAAGACTTTTGTGAAGGGAGTGCTGCACATCCAGCCCCCCTTTGTGCCCCCAGTGGCACCGCCGGACCTGAACGTGGTGTTAAGTTTCCTGAAATCTCACTTGTTTGAGCCTCTTCAAACGGTTGAATTAAAATTTCTCACGTGGAAGGTGGTCATGTTATTGGCCTTGGCATCTGCAAGGCGGGTGTCCGAATTGGCGGCCTTGTACCACAAGAGCCCCTATTTGATTTTCCATGTGGATAGAGCTGAGTTGAGGACTCGTCCTCAATTTTTACTTAAGGTGGTTTCTTAATTTCATATGAACCAACCTATTGTGGTGCCTGTGGCTACGGGGGGACTGGGAGGACTCCAAGTCCCTGGATGTGGTCATGGCCTTAAAGAATTTTTGTAGCCAGGACGGCTAGGGTTAGGAAAACAGAGGCTCTGTTTGTCCTGTATGCAGCCAGCAAGGTTGGCGCTCCTGCTTCTAAGCAGACTATTGCTCGCTGGATCTGTAACACGATTCAGCAGGCTCATTCTACGGCAGGATTGCCGTTACCTAATTCAGTAAAGGCCCATTCCACTAGGAAGGTGGGCTCTTCTTGGGTGGCTGCCCGAGACGTCTCGGCATTACAGCTTTGCCGAGCAGCTACTTGGTTGGGTTAAAACACTTTTGCAAAATTCTACAAGTTTGATACCCTGGCTGATGAGGACCTAGCATTTGCTCAGTCGGTGCTGCAGAGTCATCCGCACTCTCCCGCCCGATTGGGAGCTTTGGTATAAACCCCATGGTCCTTACGGAGTCCCCAGCATCCTCTAAGACGTAAGAGAAAATAAGATTTTAAACCTATCTTTTTCTCCTAGTCCGTAGAGGATGCTGGGCGCCCGTCCCAGTGAGGTCTAAATCTGCAAGACTTGTATATAGTTGTTGCTTACATAAGGGTTATGTTACAGTTGGAATCGGTATTTGACTGATACTGTTTGTTGATCATACTGTTAACTGGTTGTGTATATTCCAGGTTATATGGTATGATTGGTGTGGGCTGGTATGAATCTTGCCCGTAGATTAACAAAATCCTTTCCTCGTATTGTCCATCTCCTCTGGCACAGTTCTCTAACTGAGGTCTGGAGGAGGGGCATAGAGGGAGGAGCCAGTGCACACGCATACTAAAAGTTCTTTATAGTGCCCATGTCTCCTGCAGAGCCCGTCTATACCCCATGGTCCTTACGGAGTCCCCAGCATCCTCTACAGACTAGGAGAAAAAGATTTACCGGTAGGTTTAAAATATATATATATATATATATATATATATACACACACACACATATATATATATTCCCTGCAGTGACCCCCTTGCCTATTTTAAAGCTAAGTCTTTTACCTTGCTACCTTTTTACCTGATTCGGATATTATATGACCTTTTATGTATTTTATCTATATGTGCTATTAAAACTGTTTGTTCGATTATATATTTTTTGGCTCATGAATCATAAGCTTTTAACATTAATTATTTGCATATTTACACAACATTAGTCGCCGGTACCCTTATCCCTCCACTATATCTTTTCTCTGGCAGCACCGTACTAGTGTTGCACTCTTAAGGGGTGGCTGACACCTCTAACAAGGTGGTTGTGTTTTTTATACCTTTTTATTACATCATATATCTTTTTATTACAACATATATATCAAGTTAGTACTGAGACTATACCCCACAAGTGGCGCTGTATCACCCTTTGCAATACATATATATATATATATGTATGTATATATATATATATATATATATATATATATATATATATATATAAAAAAGGTTTTTTTACCCTTATCTTGCGCTATGGACAGGGGCAGCTCCTCTAGAATAACCCTACTGCTAGAATAGGGTAACAAAAATCTATGTATTAACCAGATTCTGATGGTGCACAAATATAATTACAAATGTTACAATACCATTCAGCTACTAGATTAATAATAAAAAAGTTATTTATTGTACATTTGAACATACAACTTTATATAAAATATAAGGCAATCAAACCCATAAATGATACAACATATTTGAAGGGTTGACATCTTTTTGTGAAGAATAAACACACTGTAACCAACGCGTTTCGTCCTTAAAAGGACTTCATCAGGGTAAAATTGGTTTGGAGAGATGTTATTTTCAGATGCCACCAACTTGTGGTGGTACAGCAAGACCTCTAATGGTGAGGAGGTTTTCAAATATTAGCTGATATTAAATGAAGGTAAGGAAAAGTCCAACCTCTTCAAATTACTATTAAACAGTGTATATTAGTGCATAGTGGATGAGTCTATGCTCACATATAATTTAGATTTGTGGTTTTATCAATTTTTAAGATGTTTTAAATTTAAATTGATAGATTAAAAGGCGAGTTAATAGTAGCTCCTTCTAGGTGTGGATGTATCCCCTCCAGATTAGCTAGTGACTAATATACATACATACAGTGGGGCAAAAAAGTATTTGGACAGCCACCTATTGTGCAAGTTGACCCACTTAAAAAGATGAGAGAGGTCTGTAATTTCCATCATAGGTACACTTCAACTGTGAGAGACAGAATCTGAAAAAAACAAAACAGGAAATCACATTGTATGATTTTTAAACAATTTACTTGTATATTCTTGTGGAAAATAAATATTTGGACACCTACCAAGCAGCACGATTTCTGGCTCTCACAGACCTGTTACTTCTTTAATGAGCTCTTCTGTCCTCCTCTCGTTACCTGTATTAATGGCACCTGTTTGAACTGGTTATCTGTAAAAAAGACACCTGTCCACACCCTCAAACAGTCAGACTGCTACCTCTCCATGGCCAAGACCAGAGAGCTGTCTAAGGACACCAGGGACAAAATTGTAGATCTGCACAAGGCTGAGATGAGCTACTCGACAATAGGCAAGCAGCTTGGTGAGAAGAGATCACCTGTTGGCGCAATTATAAAAAAAAAAAAAAAAAAAGAAGAAATACAAGATTACTGACAATCTCCCTCGACCTGGGGCTCCATGCAAGATCTCACCTCGTGGGGTATCAATGATCTTGAGAACGGTGAGGAATCAGCCCAGAACTATACGGGGGGACCTGGTCAATGACCTCAAGAGAGCTGGGACCACAGTCACAAAGGTTACCATTAGTAACACACTACGTCGTCATGGATTGAAATCCTGCAGCGCCCGAAAGGTCCCCCTGCGTAAACCAGCACATGTCCAGGCCCGTCTAAAGGTTGCCAGTGACCATCTGGATGATCCAGAGGAGGATTGGGAGAATGTAATGTTGGCAGATGAGAGCAAAATCAAACTTTTTGGTATAAACTCCACTTGCCGTGTTTGGAGGGAGAAAAATGATGAATGACATCCTAAGAACACCATACACACTGTGAAGCATGGGGGTGGAAACATCATGCTTTGGGGCGGCTGTTCTGCAAAGGGGACAGGACGACTGATCCATATTAAGGAGAGGATGAATGGGGCCATGTATCGTGAGATTTTGGGCAAAAACCTCCTTCCCTCAGTAAGAGCATTGAAGATGGAACGTGGCTGGGTCTTCCAGCATGACAATGACCCCAAACACACCGCCCGGGCAACTAAGGAGTGGCTCCGTAAGAAGCATTTCAAGTTCCTGGAGTGGCCTAGCCAGTCTCCAGACCTCAACCCAATAGAAAATCTGTGGAGGGAGTTGAAAGTCTGTGTTGCCCAGCGAAAGCCCCAAAACATGACAGATCTAGAGAAGATCTGCATGGAAGAGTGGGCCAAAATACCTGCTACAGTGTGTGCAGACCTGGTCAAGAACTACAGGAAACGTTTGACCTCTGTAATTTCCAACCGAGGTTATATTACAAAGTTTTGAGTTAAACTTTTTGATTGTCCAAATATTTATTTTCTGCAAGAATATACAAATAAATTGTTTAAAAATCATACAATGTGATTTCCTATTTTTTATTTTTTTTATCAGACTGTCTCACAGTTGAAGTGTACCTATGATGGAAATTACAGACCTCTCTCATCTTTTTAAGTGGGTCAACTTGCACAATCGGTGGCTGTCCAAATACTTTTTTGCCCCACTGTGTATATATGTATATGTACGTATGTGTGTGTATATGTATGTATGTATGTATGTATATATATATATATATATATATATATATACATATACACACACACACATACATACACACATATACATTGTGCCCTCCCATGTATTGCGTAAAAACTGTGCCCTCGTACTACATATATGTGTGTGTATACAGTATATGTATGTGTATATATATATATATATATATATATACACTGCTCGAAAAAATAAAGGGAACACTAAAATAACACATCCTAGATCTGAATGAATGAAATATTCTTATTAAATACTTTGTTCTTTACATAGTTGAATGTGCTGACAACAAAATCACACAAATTATCAATGGAAATCAAATTTATTAACCCATGGAGGTCTGGATTTGGAGTCACACTCAAAATTAAAGTGGAAAAACACACTACAGGCTGATCCAACTTTGATGTAATGTCCTTAAAACAAGTCAAAATGAGGCTCAGTAGTGTGTGTGGCCTCCACGTGCCTGTATGACCTCCCTACAACCCACACAAGTGGCTCAGGTAGTGCAGCTCATCCAGGATGGCACATCAATGCGAGCTGTGGCAAGAAGGTTTGTCAGCGTAGTGTCCAGAGCATGGAGGCGCGCTAACAGGAGACAGGCCAGTATCAGGAGACGTGGAGGAGGCCGTAGGAGGGCAACAACCCAGCAGCAGGACCGCTACCTCCGTCTTTGTGCAAGGGGGAACAGGAGGAGCACTGCCAGAGCCCTGCAAAATAACCTCTAGCAAGCCACAAAGGTGCATGTGTCTACTCAAACGATCAGAAACAGACTCCATGAGGGTGGTATGAGGGCCCGACGTCCACAGGTGGGGGTTTGGCTTACAGCCCAACACTGTGCAGGACGTTTGGCATTTGCCAGAGAACATCAAGATCGGCAAATTTGCCACTGGCGCCCTGTGCTCTTCACAGATGAAAGCAGGTTCTCACTGAGCACATGTGACAGACGTGACAGAGTCTGGAGACGCCAAGGAGAACGTTCTGCTGCCTGCAACATCCTCCAGCATGACCGGTTTGGCAGTGAGTCAGTAATGGTGTGGGGTGGCATTTCTTTGGGGGGCCGCACAGCCCTCCATGTGCTTGCCAGAGGTAGCCTGACTGCCATTAGGTACCAAGATGAGATCCTCAGACCCCTTGTGAGACCATATGCTGGTGCGGTTGGCCCTGGGTTCCTCCTAATGCAAGACAATGCTAGACCTCATGTGGCTGGAGTGTGTCAGCAGTTCCTGCAAGACGAAGGCATTGATGCTATGGACTGCCCCGCCCGTTCCCCAGACCTGAATCCAATTGAGCACATCTGGGACATCATGTCTCGCTCCATCCACCAGCGCCACGTTGCACCACAGACTGTCCAGGAGTTGGCGGATGCTTTAGTCCAGGTGTGGGAGGAGATCCCTCAGGAGACCATCCGCCACCTCATCAGGAGCATGCCCAGGCATTGCAGGGAGGTCATACAGGCACGTGGAGGCCACACACACTACTGAGCCTCATTTTGACTTGCTTTAAGGACATTACAACAAAGACCTCCAGACATATCAGTTAAGACTCTTGAAATATTTACTTTGCATTTTGCACGTACTGCATGCACTTTATCTAAGGAATTTTTTGCACATACTATATGCACTTTATCGAGGAGATTTCTCTCTTTTTAAAAAAATCTATATCCATTTTTCCCCCCTCCTTTTTGAAATTGGATATGTTCTAGAAAGTTCATTTTATCATAATTTATTATTGGCTACCTATTGTTTTTAGATACTTCTTAGTGTTGTGAACCAGTATTAATAAAATATAAAAAAATTTTTTATATAAGAAATAATTTATTCTTTTTATTTGATAACATATGAACACCTAAGGTCGCTTTGAACCCCTATTCGGTATACCCATTTCGTACTTGCGGCAACCTACCATTGCCGTCTTTTTAGGGGACAGCTGACGCCCAAATAATTGGGAGTGTTTTTGATTTATTTGGGAGTTGTGTTATCACAAGTGGCGCGGCACTTCCTGGCTATCACATATATATATATGTGTATATATATATATATATATATATATATATATATATATATACACACACTGCTCAAAAAAATAAAGGGAACACTTAACACAATGTAACTCCAAGTCAATCACACTTCTGTGAAATCAAACTGTCCACTTAGGAAGCAACACTGATTGACAATCAATTTCACATGCTGTTGTGCAAATGGAATAGACGACAGGTGGGAATTATACGCAATTAGCAAGACACCCCCAATAAAGGAGTTGTTTTGCAGGTGGTGACCACAGACCACTTCTCAGCTCACTGAGCACATGTGACAGACGTGACAGAGTCTGGAGACGCCAAGGAGAACGTTCTGCTGCCTGCAACATCCTCCAGCATGACCGGTTTGGCAGTGAGTCAGTAATGGTGTGGGGTGGCATTTCTTTGGGGGGCCGCACAGCCCTCCATGTGCTTGCCAGAGGTAGCCTGACTGCCATTAGGTACCGAGATGAGATCCTCAGACCCCTTGTGAGACCATATGCTGGTGCGGTTGGCCCTGGGTTCCTCCTAATGCAAGACAATGCTAGACCTCATGTGGCTGCAGTGTGTCAGCAGTTCCTGCAAGACGAAGGCATTGATGCTATGGACTGGCCCGCCCGTTCCCCAGACCTGAATCCAATTGAGCACATCTGGGACATCATGTCTCGCTCCATCCACCAACAGACTATCCAGGAGTTGGCGGATGCTTTATTCCAGGTGTGGGAGGAGATCCCTCAGGAGACCATCCGCCACCTCATCAGGAGCTTGCCCAGGCGTCATAGGGAGGTCATACAGGCACATGGAGGCCACACACACTACTGAGCCTCATTTTGACTTGTTTTAAGGACATTACATCAAAGTTGGATCAGCTTGGAGAGTGTTTTTCCACTTTAATTTTGAGTGCGACTCCAAAACCAGACCTCCATGGGTTAATACATTTGATTTCCATTATTAATATTTGTGTGATTTTGTTGTCAGCACATTCAACTATGTAAAGAACAAAGTATTTAATAAGAATATTTCATTCATTCAGATCTAAGATGTGTTATTTTAGTGTTCCCTTTTTTTTTTTTTTAGCAGTGTGTGTGTATGTATATATATATATATGTGTGCTGAGCCATACAGTGTGTGTGTGTGTGTGTGTGTGTATATATATATATATATATATATATATAATATATTTACATGTGTGTGTTCTGATATAGATATAAAGATATATACTATATTCATATATTAAAATATGGTTGGCAACTATGCCTGTATTTTGCGCAATATAATTATTCCTTTTTCATATCTGTGGAGTGCTGCCTGTTCTTAGCACTAACGGGTTCCCTATACTCTTAATTTCTGGGAACACATTACTCTCTGGGGGTAATTCCAAGTTGATCGCAGCATCAGATTTGTTAGCAGTTGGATAAAACCATGTGCACTGTAGGGGGGGCAGATATAACATTTGCAGAGAGAGTTAGTTTTGGGTGGGTTATTTATTTCTGTGCAGGGTAAATACTGGCTGCTTTATTTTTACACTGCAATTTAGATTTCAGTTTGAACACACCACATCCAAATCTAACTCTCTCTGCAAATGTTATATCTGCCACACCTGCAGTGCAAATGGTTTTGACCAACTGCTAACAAATTTGATGCTGCGATCAACTCGGAATTACCCCCTCTGTCTCTTATCTAGATATATTGTGCCTGATACAGAGGTATGCACAGATGTAGCCACACCTGTATCATTTACAGCAGCGCAATTGCAACATTATGCTAATACCAGAACCGATGAGCTTCTTACTGAGACGCCCACTGCTGCATCACAAATTCCCACACTGACGTGCTATCGGACACTAGAGCAGCCCTATGGAGGTGGAATGTCCATTGGAACATGAGTGTGCAACTGTGTCTCTGGACTGAGTCTCTGGCTGACTAACCACCTGCCTATTACCTACTACAAACAGCCCCAAAATTGCCTCTCCCTGTGTCCAAATTAGTTATGCGCTGGCAGTAACAATTAGGATGCATGCGCAGTACAACTCCGACTGTGATTCATAGGTGGGTGAAAAATATCAGCTGCAACTTTTTTACGCAGTGCTATTGCGGCTTTATGCTATGGTTGATGGGCATAACTACAATCAGTTTGAGGAAGGGGGTCCCCAAATGGTGTCTTGCTTACGGCCCTATGAGGTTTAAATCCGCCTCTGCTCCTGATATCATCAAAATGCCTCCCTTTCAATATTTACCTTCTCTTCTGGAACAGAAAAAGTCATTAGGGCTAAATCTGGTTAATAGGGAGGGTTATTTGTGTACTAGCTAAAACTCCCCCCACAAAATGTGTCATGTGAGCGGGGGTGCATTGTTGTGATGCAAGATCCATGAGTACAGTACTTCCTAACGTTTTCTCTGTCCATGTGTACTTGCACTGCTATACTCCTGATAGACGACGATTTACACTCTCAATTTGATGAACATTTGTAATGTTTTCTTCGGTTCAGCTCGTTGCTAGCCATCCTGATCTCTCTTTGTCAGTGACACTTTCTCTGTCTCTTCTCTCACCCACTTGTAAACTATTTTCTTCATAGTATTATCCCCCGAAAACTTGCACTAACAGTTCTCTTATTATGCCTTCGCTCTTGCCAAGTTTAACCAGAAATGCAATGTTCGTGTGTTGCTCTGATTCAAGGTCTGACATTCTCGCGTCTGCACACCAAAACACAGACCGTTGTAGACATTACTCAGGAAGAGACTGCCATAGATCAACAACACAGCTGTGATACGCTGATATGCCAACATCATCAAACCATACTGAGGTTTCTGTCCAGTGCTGCCACAGCAAGCACACGGTGGCAAGTTTGCAAACGTAATTGTCAGACCTCGTGTGTGTGTGTGTGTGTGTGTGTGTATGTATGTATGTGTATATATATATATATATATATATATATATATATTCTTTTTATGTATTTGATTTTTCTCTTACGTCCTGGAGGATACTGGGGTTCACATTAGTACCATGGGGTATAGACGGGTCCACTAGGAGCCATGGATACTTTAAGATCTTGATAGTGTGGGCTGGCTCCCTCCCTTTATGCCCCTCCTACCAGAATCAGTTTAGAAAATGTGCCCGGAGGACCGGTCACGCTTAGGAAAGCTCCTGAAGAGTTTTCTACATTTATTTTGATATTTGTTGTTTTCAGACAGCGCTGTTTGGCACCAGCCTGTCTGCTTCATGGGAATTAGGTGGGGGAACGCCCCATCCTCCTCCAGGGTTATTGGTCTTGTTCCCCGCTGACAGGACACTGAGCTCCTGAGGCTCCTATTCGCAGGCCCCACCACTGTGAGCGTACAGACCCACAGCACGCCGCCACCCCTAACAGAGCCAGAAGACAGAAGAGTGGTGAGTAGATGGCTGATGTCCCGGTAAGCGGGTCACCGGCTTCAATGGTTTCATAAGGGTATGGAGCACAGCGCTGACATGCAGGCTGCGCTCCAGGGATCAGGATGACATCCGGTGCAACTAGCTTACAGGGTTTCTAACCCACTGTTAAGCAACAAACATACCTCAGCCAGTATAAAACACTGGGAAGACCGCATGCCATTACGGGGGCGGGGATTCACTATGAGCGGATCCAGCAGCTCACCAGCGCCATTTTCCCTCTGCAGCTCTACACAGACACACTGGCAGGAAAGCGCAGCCCCTCCACAAGGACTCCAGCTTGCCTCAGCGGTACCAGGGGGTCATAGCAAAGGGGGTAGCAGTATTAGAATACTGAGCCTTTATTACAATTGCTTAGTTTGCGACCCAGCTACAATATAATTAACTATAAGGGTGCTGTGTGGCTGGCTCCATCATACTCTGTCTTCCTAGGGGGCTCTGTGTGGGTTAACTATGCTTTCTCTGACGTCCTAAGTGGATGCTGGGGACTCCGTCAGGACCATGGGGGGATTAGCGGCTCCGCAGGAGACAGGGCACAAAAGTAAAAGCTTTAGGATCAGGTGGTGTGCACTGGCTCCTCCCCCTATGACCCTCCTCCAAGCCTCAGTTAGATTTTTGTGCCCGGCCGAGAAGGGTGCAATCTAGGTGGCTCTCCTAAAGAGCTGCTTAGAGTAAAAGTTTGTTAGGTTTTTTATTTTCAGTGAGTCCTGCTGGCAACAGGCTCACTGCTACGAGGGACTTAGGGGAGAGAAGTGAACTCACCTGCGTGCAGGATGGATTGGCTTCTTAGGCTACTGGACACCATTAGCTCCAGAGGGAGTCGGAACACAGGTCTCACCCTGGGGTTCGTCCCGGAGCCGCGCCGCCGACCCCCCTTGCAGATGCCGAAAAGTGAAGGTCCAGAAACGGCGGCAGAAGACTCTTCAGTCTTCATAAGGTAGCGCACAGCACTGCAGCTGTGCGCCATTGTTGTCAGCACACTTCATAGCAGCGGTCACTGAGGGTGCAGGGCGCTGGGGGGGGGCGCCCTGGGCAGCAATGATAGTACCTTATTCTGGCTAAAAATACATCACATATAGCCCCTGGGGGCTATATGGATGTATTTAACCCCTGCCAGGTCTCAGAAAAACGGGAGAAGAAGCCCGCCGAAAAGGGGGCGGGGCCTATTCTCCTCAGCACACAGCGCCATTTTCCCTCACAGAAATGCTGGTGGGAAGGCTCCCAGGCTCTCCCCTGCACTGCACTACAGAAACAGGGTTAAAACAGAGAGGGGGGGCACTTATTTGGCGATATGTATATATAAAAATGCTATAAGGGAAAAACACTTATATAAAGGTTGTCCCTGTATAATTATAGCGTTTTTGGTGTGTGCTGGCAAACTCTCCCTCTGTCTCCCCAAAGGGCTAGTGGGGTCCTGTCCTCTATCAGAGCATTCCCTGTGTGTGTGCTGTGTGTCGGTACGTGTGTGTCGACATGTATGAGGACGATGTTGGTGAGGAGGCGGAGCAATTGCCTGAAATGGTGATGTCACTCTCTAGGGAGTCGACACCGGAATGGATGGCTTATTTAAGGAATTACGTGATAATGTCAACACGCTGCAAGGTCGGTTGACGACATGAGACGGCCGGCAAACAAATTAGTACCTGTCCAGGCGTCTCAAACACCGTCAGGGGCTGTAAAACGCTCATTTACCTCAGTCGGTCGACACAGACACGGACACTGACTCCAGTGTCGACGGTGAAGAAACAAACGTATTTTCCTTTAGGGCCACACGTTACATGTTAAGGGCAATGAAGGAGGTGTTAAATATTTCTGATACTACAAGTACCACAAGAAGGGTATTATGTGGGGTGTGAAAAAACTACCTGTAGTTTTTCCTGAATCAGATAAATTAAATGAAGTGTGTGATGATGCGTGGGTTTCCCCCGATAGAAAATTATTGGCGGTATACCCTTTCCCGCCAGAAGTTAGGGCGCGTTGGGAAACACCCTTTAGGGTGGATAAGGCGCTCACACGCTTATCAAAACAAGTGGCGGTACCGTCTCCAGATAGGGCCGCCCTCAAGGAGCCAGCTGAGAGGCTGGAAAATATCCTAAAAAGGTATATACACACATACTGGTGTTATACTGCGACCAGCGATCGCCTCAGCCTGGATGTGCAGCGCTGGGGTGGCTTGGTCGGATTCCCTGACTGAAAATATTGATACCCTTGACAGGGACAGTATTTTATTGACTATAGAGCATTTAAAGGATGCATTTCTATATATGCGAGATGCACAGAGGGATATTTGCACTCTGGCATCAAGAGTAAGTGCGATGTCCATATCTGCCAGAAGATGTTTATGGACACGACAGTGGTCAGGTGATGCAGATTCCAAACGGCACATGGAAGTATTGCCGTATAAAGGGGAGGAGTTATTTGGGGTCGGTCCATCGGACCTGGTGGCCTCGGCAACAGCTGGATAATCCACCTTTTTTTTACCCCAAATCACATCTCAGCAGAAAAAGACACCGTCTTTTCAGCCTCAGTCCTTTCGTCCCCATAAGGGCAAGCGGGCAAAAGGCCAGTCATATCTGCCCAGGAATAGAGGAAAGGGAAGAAGACTGCAGCAGGCAGCCCATTCCCAGGAACAGAAGCCCTCCACAGCTTCTGCCAAGTCCTCAGCATGACGCTGGGGCCGTACAAGCGGACTCAAGTGCGGTGGGGGGTCGTCTCAAGAGTTTCAGCGCGTAGTGGGCTCACTCGCAAGTGGACCCCTGGATCCTACAAGTAGTATCCCAGGGGTACAGACTGGAAATTTGAGACGTCTCCCCCTCGCAGGCTCCTGATGTCTGCTTTACCAACGTCTTCCTCCGACAGGGAGGCAGTATTGGAAACAATTCACAAGCTGTATTCCCAGCAGGTGATAATCAAAGTACCCCTCCTACAACAAGGAAAGGGGTATTATTCCACACTATATTGTGGTACTGAAGCCAGACGGCTCGGTGAGACCTATTCTAAATGGGAAATCTTTGAACACTTACATACAAAGGTTCAAATCAAGATGGAGTCACTCAGAGCAGTGATAGCGAACCAGGAAGAAGGGGACTATATGGTGTCCCTGGACATCAAGGATGCTTACCTCCATGTCCCAAATTGCCCTTCTCACCAAGGGTACCTCAGGTTCGTGGTACGGAACTGTCACTATCAGTTTCAGACGCTGCCGTTTGGATTGTCCACGGCACCCCGGGTCTTTACCAAAGTAATGGCCGAAATGATGATTCTTCTTCAAAGAAAAGGCATCTTAATTATCCCTTACTTGGACGATCTCCTGATAAGGGCAAGGTCCAGAGAACAGTTGGAAGTCGGAGTAGCACTATCTCAAGTAGTTCTACGACAGCACGGGTGGATTCTAAATATCCAAAATCGCAGCCGGTTCCGACGACACGTCTGCTGTTCCTAGGGATGGTTCTGGACACAGTCCAGAAAAAGGTGTTTCTCCCGGAGGAGAAAGCCAGGGAGTTATCCGAGCTAGTCAGGAACATCCTAAAACCAGGAAAAGTGTCAGTGCATCATTGCACAAGAGTCCTGGGAAAAATGGTGGCTTATTACGAAGCGATTCCATTCGGCAGATTCCACGCAAGAACTTTTCAGTGGGATCTGCTGGACAAATGGTCCGGATCGCATTTTCAGATGCATCAGCGGATAACCCTATCTCCAAGGACAAGGGTGTCTCTCCTGTGGTGGTTACAGAGTGCTCATCTTCTAGAGGGCCGCAGATTCGGCATTCAGGATTGGATGCTGGTGACCACGGAGGCCAGCCTGAGAGGCTGGGGAGCAGTCACACAGGGAAAAAATTTCCAGGGAGTGTGATCAAGTCTGGAGATTTTTCTCCACATAAATATACTGGAGCTAAGGGCAATTTACAATGCTCTAAGCTTAGCAAGACCTCTGCTTCAAGGTCAGCCGGTATTGATCCAGTGGGACAACATCACGGCAGTCGCCCACGTAAACAGACAGGGCGGCACAAGAAGCAGGTGGGCAATGGCAGAAACTGCAAGGATTTTTCGCTGGGCGGAAAATCATGTGATAGCACTGTCAGCAGTGTTCATTCCGGGAGTGGACAACTGGGAAGCAGACTTCCTCAGCAGGCACAACCTCCTCCCGGGAGAGTGGGGACTTCATCGGGAAGTCTTCCACATGATTGTGAACCGTTGGAAAAGACCAAAGGTGGACATGATGGCGTCCCGCCTGAACAAAAAACTGGACAAGTATTGCGCCAGGTCAAAAGACCCTCAGGCAATAGCTGTGGACGTTCTGGTAACACCGTGGGTGTACCAGTCGGTGTATGTATTCCCTCCTCTGCTTCTCATACCCAAGGTATTGAGAATTATAAGACGTAGAGGAGTAAGAACTATACTCGTGGCTCCGGATTGGCCAAGAAGGACTTGGTACCCGGAACTTCAAGAGATGCTCACAGAGGACTCATGGCCTCTGCCACTAAGAAGGGACTTGCTTCAGCAAGTACCATGTCTGTTCCAAGACTTACCGTGGCTGCGTTTGACGGCATGGCGGTTGAACGCCGGATCCTAAGGGAAAAAGGCATTCCGGAAGAGGTCATTCCTACCCTGGTCAAAGCCAGGAAGGAGGTGACCGCACAACATTATCACCACATGTGGCGAAAATATGTTGCGTGGTGTGAGGCCAGGAAGGCCCCATGAAGAAAATTCAACTCGGTCGTTTCCTGCATTTCCTGCAAACAGGAGTGTCTATGGGCCTCAAATTGGGGTCCATTAAGGTTCAAATTTCGGCCCTGTCGATTTTCTTCCAGAAAGAATTGGCTTCAGTTCCTGAAGTCCAGAAGTTTGTCAAGGGAGTACTGCATATACAACCCCCTTTTGTGCCTCCAGTGGCACTGTGGGATCTCAACGTAGTTCTGGGATTCCTAAAATCACATTGGTTTAAACCGCTCAAATCTGTGGATTTGAAATATCTCACAGGGAAAGTGACCATGCTGTTGGCCCTGGCCTCGGCCAGGCGAGTGTCAGAATTGGCGGCGTTTGTCTCAAAAAAGCCCATATCTGATTGTCCATTCGGACAGGGCAGAGCTGCGGACTCATCCCCAGTTTCTCCCTAAGGTGGTGTCAGTGTTTCACCCGAACCAGCTTATTGTGGTACCTGCGGCTACTAGGGACTTGGAGGACTCCAAGTTGCTAGATGTTGTCAGGGCCCTGAAAATATAGTTTCCAGGACGGCTGGAGTCAGGAAAACTGACTTGCTGTTATCCTGTATGCACCCAACAAACTGGGTGCTCTTGCTTCTAAGCAGACGATTGCTAGTTGGATGTGTAGTACAATTCAGCTTGCACATTCTGTGGCAGGCCTGCCACAGCCAAAATATGTAAATGCCCATTCCACAAGGAAGGTGGGCTCATCTTGGGCGGCTGCCCGAGGGGTCTCGGCTTTACAACTTTGCCGAGCTGATACTTGGTCAGGGGCACACCCTGACTGAGGAGGACCTGGAGTTCTCTCATTCGGTGTTGCAGAGTCATCCGCACTCTCCCGCCCGTTTGGGAGCTTTGGTATAATCCCCATGGTCCTGACGGAGTCCCCAGCATCCACTTAGGACGTCAGAGAAAATAAGAATTTACTTACCGATAATTCTATTTCTCGTAGTCCGTAGTGGATGCTGGGCGCCCATCCCAAGTGCGGATTGTCTGCAATACTTGTACATAGTTATTGTACAAAAATCGGGTTATTATTGTTGTGAGCCATCTTTTCAGAGGCTCCGCTGTTATCATGCTGTTAACTGGGTTCAGATCACAGGTTGTACAGTGTGATTGGTGTGGCTGGTATGAGTCTTACCCGGGATTCAAAATCCTTCCTTATTGTGTACGCTCGTCCGGGCACAGTATCCTAACTGAGGCTTGGAGGAGGGTCATAGTGGGAGGAGCCAGTGCACACCACCTGATCCTAAAGCTTTTACTTTTGTGCCCTGTCTCCTGCGGAGCCGCTAATCCCCCCATGGTCCTGACGGAGTCCCCAGCATCCACTACGGACTACGAGAAATAAAATTATCGGTAAGTAAATTCTTATTTTTAACCTATTCATCACTGTATGTGTGTGTTTTCTTTTACATTTACTATGTCAAAGGAGTGTGTTTCATGCACAGCAGAGTGTTTCTCTCAATCTGGGGCTCACTGCCATGCACTCAGGATAGTACACATTCTCAGGCTAGTGGATCTGAAGGGATGATTTCAAATATTTCAAATAAATTATCCCAAAATGAGAAAGAGACACAATACTTAAGGCAATCTGTTGATGACCTGATGAATAGAGATTCAGTGGTCATTCCGGCATCTCAGACCCCTGCCATTTGTCCACAGAAGCGTACCCTTGCCCAAATCATGCAGGCTGATACCGATGATGATGTTTCAGACCCAGAGTAGGGTGAGGTGGACTCGGGAGGAGGAAATGCTGCTTTGTCACAGGGAATACAGGCCCTGATAGAAGCTATTAGAAATGTCCTGCACATCCCTAATAAGGTATCAGAGGACGAGGAGGAATCTTATTTTAATGTGAAAAAGAAATCCTCAGCTACTTTCCCTGCATCTAAGGAATTAAATTCCCTATTTGAAGCAACTTGGGTAAATCCTGACAAGAAATTTCAGGTCCCAAAACGGTTACTCACATTCTTCCCGTTTCCTCAGGATGATAGGAAAAAATGGGAAAACCCACCGATAGTTGATGCATCGGTTTCTAGGCAGTCTCGTAAGATACTTTTACCTGTTCCTAGGTCAGCTTCCTTGAAGGATGCTGCAGACTGCAAGATTAAGACCACTCTCAAATCTCTGTACACAGCTGCGAGGGTGGCCCAGAGACCCACTATAGCTTGTGAATGGATCTCTAGGGCCATTGCAAAATGGCCAGGTAATCTCATTGACAGGATTCTGCTAACTTTATGGTGGAGGCCATAAAGGAAATTGGTTTACTCAATGCATGCACCACTGCCATGGCAGTGTCAACATGCAGGGACTTGTGGCTACGCCAGTGGTCTGCGGACGCGGATTCCAGGAAAGGCGTGGAAATCCTACCTTTCACAGATGAAGCCCTTTTTGGAGAGGAACTGGATACATGGATATCCAAGTCTACGGCGGGTAAGTCTACATACCTTCCTTCCGCAGCTCCCCCCGGCTAGAAAATCCTACACTGTTACAACTCTGCAGTCCTTTCGGACAGCGAAATTTAAAAAGAAAACAAAAGGTTCTTCTACGGCCTTTAAAGGCAATAGCGGTAAACCCAGAAAACCAGCAACTGCAGGTCCACAGGAACAGAACCCCGGTTCTACTTCCTCTAAGCCTTCAGCATGACAGTGGACCGCACTGCCTTGTAGACAGGCAGGTGGGAGCCCATTTGAGACTCTTCAGTCACATGTGGGCAACATCATGCCAGGATCCCTGTGTCAAAGATCTTATAGCCCAGGGCTACAGACTGGATTTTCAGGAACTCCCACCTCACAGATTCTTCAAATCAGGCTTACCAGCTTCTCAAGAAGCAAGTATGACTTTACAGGAAGCAATTCTAAAACTGGTACAGACTCAGGTCATTGTTCCAGTTCCACTTCAGCTACAGGGTTATTATTCCAACCTGTTTGTAGTTCCGAAACCGGACGGTTCGGTAAGGCCCATTTTAAATCTCAAGTTGTTGAACCCGTACTTATGGATGTTCAAGTTCAAGATGGGGTCTCTGCGAGCGGTGATCTCAAGTCTAGAGGAAGGGGAATTCTTGGTGTCTCTGGATATCAAGAATGCGTACCTTCATATTCTGATTTGGCCACCACATCAAGCTTATCTAAGGTTTGCCTTACAGGACTGTCACTACCAGTTCCAGGCCCTGCCATTTGTCCTCTCTCTACGGCACCGAAGGTGTTCAACAAGGTAATGGCAGAGATGATGTTTCTCCTCCGCAAACAGGGTGTAAACATAATACCATACCTGGACGATCTGCTGATAAAAGCACCATCCAGGGAGAGGCTGTTAGACAACAACCCTCTCAACCTGACTGCTCCAGGATCACGGGTGGATTCTGAACCTACCAAAATCTCATATGGAACCAACATGGAGGCTTCCGTTCCTAGGTATGATACTGGATACGGAGGCACATAAGGTGTTCCTTCTGTTGCAAAAGGCATTGGTGATCCAGTCGATGGTGCGGGATGTTCTAAGACAAACCCGGATAGCGGTGCATCTATGCAGTCGCCTTCTGGGGAAGATGGTGGCAGCTTACAAGGCGCTGCAGTATGGAAGGATTCACGCAAGGCCTTTCCAGCTGGATCTGTTGGACAAATGGTCCAGATAGCATCTTCACATGCACCAGAGGATCAGTCTGTCGCTAAAAGCCAGGATTTCTCTTCAGTGGTGGCTTCAAACTTCTCACCTGATCGAAGGCCGGAGGTTCAGGATTTAAAATTGGATTCTGCTAACCACAGACGCAAGCCTCAGAGGTTGGGAAGCAGTCACCAAGGGGGAACAGTTCCAAGGAAGATGGTCAAATCAAGAAGCCATTCTTCCGATCAACATTCTGGAACTAAGATCCATATATAACGCTCTTCTACAGGCATCACATCTTCTTCAAGATCAAGCCATTCAGGTTCAGTTGGACAATGTGACGGAAGTAACGTACATAGACCAACAGGGCGGAACGAAGAGCAGAGCAGCAATGTCAGAGGTAACGAGGATTCTCCTCTGGGCAGAAAGGCACGCTGTGGCATTTTCCGCGATCTTCATTCTGGGAGTAGACAACTGGGAAGCAGACTTCCTTAGCAGACACGACCTCCACCCAGGGGAGTGGGGCCTTCACAAGCGGTATTGTTCCAGGTCGAGGGACCCACAAGCAGTGGCGGTGGATGCTCTGGTGACTCCGTGGGTCTACCAGATGGTGTACGTGTTTCCACCACTCCCATTGATCCCAAAGATTCTCAAAAGAATTAAAAGGGAAAAGCTTCAAGTAATTCTCATTGCTCCGGACTGGCCAAGAAGGGCCTGGTATGCGGATCTACTGGAGAAGCTCCTAGAGGACCCGTGGCCTCTACCTCTTCACGAGGACCTTCACCAACAGGGGCCATTCGTCTATCAAGACTTACCGTGGCTACGTTTGACGGCATGGAGGTTGAACGTCAAATTCTAGCCCGTAAAGGGATCCCGGAAAGGGTTATTCCAACCCTGATACATGCCAGAAAGGGGGTAACGTCCAAACATTACCACAGTTTTTGGAAAAAATATGTCTCTTCATGTGAGAACAGGAAATTTCCTGCGGTGGAATTTCAACTGGGACGTTTTCTCCTTTTTCTGCAGTCAGGTGTGGATGTGGACTTACGTTTGGGCTCCATAAAAGTCCAGATTTCGACCTTTTCCATTTTTTCCCCAGAAACAATTGCCTTCTCTCCCTGAGTTTCAGACATTTTTGAAGGGGGTTCTGCACATCCAACCGCCCTTTGTGCCTCCTACGGCATTTTGGGATCTCAACGTGGTGTTGCAGTTCCTGCAATCGGAATGGTTTGAGCCTTTACAGGATGTAGACGTCCAGTTTCTTACATGGAAGGCCGTCCTGCTGTTGGCCTTGGCTTCTGCAAAGCTTGTGTCTGAGCTGGAGGGCATTGGCTCACAAAAGCCCCTATTTGATTTTTCTTGAAGATGGGGCTGAATTCAGAACTCATCAGCAATTTCTTCCAAAGGTGGTGTCTGCGTTTCATTTCAACCAACCTATTGTGGTTCCTGTGGTTACCGACACCTCTGCTACTTCAAAGTCCTTGGATGTGGTGAGTGCTTTGAAGATCTATGTGAAGCGGACAGCTCGTCACAGAAAATCTGACTCGCTGTTTGTTCTCTCTGATCCCAATAAAATTGTGTGTCCTTCAAAGCAGACAATTGCACGCTAGATCAGGCTTACTATCCAGCATGCTTATTCCACGGCAGGTTTGCTGTGTTCAAAATCTGTACAGGCCCACTCTACTAGGTCGGTGGGTTCTTCCAGGGCGGCTGCCCGGTGTGTCTCGGCTTTACAGCCCTGCCGAGCAGCTACTTGGTCAGTTTCAAACACGTTTCGTAAGTTCTACAAGTTTGATACTTTGGCCTCTGAGGACCTTCAGTTTGGTCAATCAGTTCTGCAGGAACCTCAGCACTCTCCCACCCGGTTGGGAGCTTTGGTGCATCCACATGGTACTAAATGGACCCCAGCATCCTCTAGGACAGAAGAGAAAATAGGATTTTAATTACCTACCAGTAAATCCTTTTTTTGTAGTCCGTAGAGGATACTGGGCGCCCGCCCAGTGCTTTGTTTCTTCCTGCACTGTTACTTGGTTAAGTATTGTTGGTTCAGCGGTTGCTGATCTTGGTTTAAAGTTTGGTTAGCTTGGCTTTCCTCTAGTTTGTGTGTGCTGGTTTCGGAATCTCACCACTATCCTTTTATATCCTTCTCTCAAAGTATGTCCGTCTCCTCGGGCACAGTTTCCTAGACTGAGTCTGGTAGGAGGGGCATAGAGGTAGGAGCCAGCCCACACTATCAAGTTCTTAAAGTGCCCATGGCTCCTAGTGGACCCGTCTATACCCCATAGTACTAATGTGGACCCCAGTATCCTCTACGGACTACAAGAAAAGGATTTACCGGTAGGTAATTAAAATCCTATTTTTTTTCATTATTACAATATTAATTGAAGAGGTTTTTTTTTTTCTGTTTCCAGTGAATCAAAATGTATTTTTATGTGTTTCTTAGTGTAACATGTCTCTGAATGAGATGAGAGAAATCACTGGCTTTCACTTGTCATAATTAGTGTGACAGATATGTCATGTAGGTTGTTAGGCTATACTGTACTGTCTGTCAGTTTGACATTTTAATTATGCACATTTTGTTTCACTTCTTGCTACTTTTTCGATAAAAAGATAATTATTTACTTCAGTTTTACGTGTTTGGAGATTATCAGAATCATGGTTTGAGGAGTTGTGAACATATAATCTACTACGCTAACACAATGGTACCATATTAGTTTTCCAACAAGAAGAGCATATAGGCCGAGAGCTATCTAATTATTGAGCTACAGTAGATATAAGTTATATGTGTTCCAGTAGATAGGCAATAATTGTATATTCTGCAAGAAACAGAAATTGGCACTTAGAGGCACATGCACTGCAATATCAATCTGTATATGAAGAGCAATGAAACTTGGTCCCCGCATCATAGTTCTTTGTATACAAATTCAGGCTTTGTCGCACACAGATACACAAGTGTTGCATATCAAATTAATTAGTGTAGTTTCGTGATGCAGTTTTCTCACATTTTATTGTAGTTACAACACACTTTCGCAGGAAAAAGACACTCAAGATGAGTCACACGGGACCTGGCGTGCCGAGATGGGACATTTGGCGCTACTACAGCAATCTGTAATGCAAAAATTGTACATTTGTTTGTACAAAACGTAGGCAGTAAATTGGCTTGCTGTGCTCTCAACTGCTCTGTTTCATTAAAGTAGCACAACTTTCATTCCTTGCGTTTTTAAGTGTATTATTAAATATTGGTATCATACTGTCTAAATCTGTACGTAAACCGTATCTTGCCAACAACAGCATGAACTTTCATTGTCAGATTTGACAATCTCGATTAAACCGCAATCTGTTTTGTAAGCTGGCCATACATTATGATCAGCATCAGATGCGAGTTGTCTCACAATTTCTCTTGAACTCCCCAGCAGCTCCCTGGCATCCTAGACTTACGATTTGGTGTTTTTATGACACACAATGTGCATACGATCTTAACATAGAATTTGACGGCAGATAAGAACCACTTGGCCCATCTAGTCTGCCCATTTTTTTAACCTTTAAGCAATCTCAACCCTTTTTGAACCTTAATTCTTTGTAAGGATATTCATATGCCTATCCCAAGCATGTTTAAATTGCTCTACAGTCTTAGCCTCTATCACCTCTGATGGGAGGCTATTCCACTTATCCACTACCCTTTATGTGAAGTCATTTTTCCTTAAATTTCCCCTTAACCTCCCTCCCTTAAGTGTCAGTGTATGTCCTCGAGTTCTAATACTTCTCTTCCTTTGAAGAATGTTTCCCTCCTGAACTTTAAGACCCTTGATATATTTGAAAGTTTCTATCATGTCCCCCCTTTCCCTTCTCTCCTCCAAACTATACATGTTAAGATCCTTTAGCCTTTCCGGGTAAGTTTTGTGATGTAGGCCATGCACCATTTTAGTTGCCCTTCTTTGTACACTCTCTAATGTATTTATATCCTTCTGGAGATATGGTCTCCAGAACTGGACACAGTATTCCAGATGGGGCCGAACCAATTACCTATACAGTGGCATTATCACTTCTTTTTTCCTGCTACTGATTCCTCTCCCTATGCAACCAAGCATCTGACTTGCCTTTCTCATTGCTTTGTTGCATTGCTTTCCTGCCTTCAAGTCACTTAAAATCGTGACTCATAAATCCCTTTCCTCCTCAGTAGTTTCCATTATAGTACCCTTGATACTATATTTAGCCTTCGGGTTTTTGAGACCCAAGTGCATGATTTTGCATTTTTTAGCATTAAACTAGTTGCCACGTTCTTGACCATTGCTCAAGCCTACCTAGGTCATCAATCATTTGTTTTACCCCTCCCGGTGTGTCTACCCTGTTGCATATATTTGTATCATCTGCAAAAAGGCATAGCTTCCCTTCAATACCATCTGCAATGTCACCAACAGAGATATTAAAGAGAACTGGACCAAGTACAGATCCCTGGGGTACTCCACTGGTAACATTTCCCTCCGTAGATTGCACTCCATTAACTACAACTGTCTGTTTCCTATCCTGCAACCAGGTTCTTATTCATTTAACGGTTTTATAAATCCACCCCCATACTTTCAAGTTTATTTAGCAGTCTGCGATGTGGGACAGTGTCAAATGCCTTACGAAAGTCTAGATATGCTGCATCTACAGCTCCCCCTTGATCTATTATTTTCATCACAGAGTCAAAAAAGTCAATAAGATTTGTTTGGCATGATCTCCCACCAGTAAATCCATGCTGTTTTTGGATCCTGTAAGTTGTTTGATTTAAGATATTCCACAACTCTTTTTTTTTTTTTTTTTTAAGTTTTTCCATTACTTTCCCTACTACTGATGTAAGGCTTACTGGTCTGTATTTACTTGCTTCTTCCTTGCTTCCACTTTTATGCAGTGGGACTACATTTGCTCTTTTCCAGTCCTCTGGAATAGCACCTGTATTTAGTGACTGGTTAAATAATTATGTTAAAGGTGTAACCAGCACCTCTTTTAGCTCTTTGAGTATTCTTGGGTGTATCCCATCTGGTCCCATTGATTTATCCACTTTTAGTTTTGAAAGTTCTGTTAGGACCTTCTCCTCTGTAAATGTACTTTCATCTGCCTTTTTTTATGAATGTCATTGCAACTTAACTGTGGCCCCATCCCTTCTTCTGTAGTAAATACTGAGCAAAAATAATTATTTAGGTGATCTGCTATTGCCTTGTCTCCCTCCACTAAATGCTCACTCTCTGTCTTAAGTCTTATTATTCCTCCATTTGATTTTCTCCTTTCACTTCTATACTTAAAAAAGTTTTGCCTCCTTTATCCACTGACTGGGCCATTTTCTCCTCAGCTTCTGCCTTTGCACGTCTGATCACTTTCTTAGCATCCTTCCGTCTGTCAAGTTACACCTCTTTGTCGTTATTATTTTGAGTCTGTTTGTATTTCCTAAAAGCCATCTTTTTTGCTTTCACACTAGTTGATACTTCTTTTGTGAACCACACTGGCTTCCTTTTCCTGGTGCTTTTCCTAACCCTTTTGATACAAAGGTCTGTTGCCCTTAGTATTGCATCTTTCAGTTTTTCCCACCTCTCCTGCACTCCTTCCAAGTTCCTCCATTCCACCAATGAATTACTTAAACATTTCACCATTTTTTGCAAAGTCAGCATTTCTAAAATCCAACACTTTTGTTTTTGTGTGACAGGAGTTAGATCCTGTCTTTATACTAAACCATACTGCTTGATGATCACTGGATCCCAGCTGCTCACCCACATATATGTCTGATATACTGTCACCATTTGTAAGAATCAAATCTAATATTGAGTCTTTGCGAGTGGGCTCCCTCACCAATTGCTTCACAGATGCTCCCTGTAAGGAATGTAGAAATTTGCCACTTGTAGCTGAACTTGCAAAAGACCCCTACCAATTTACATCAGGTAAATTAAAGTCTCCCATGATTATGACTTCTCCATTTAAAACCATTTTAGTGATGTCCAACAAAAGGTTCCTGTCCAAATCCTGCCCCTGACCGGTGGTCTATAGGTCACCCCAATGTGAATAATGTCCTCCTCCCCTGTTCCGATGGTGACCCAAAGAGCCTCAGTTTTGTCTTCAATATTTTGTATTAAAGTAGCATTTATGCTTTTTTTCACATACATATTACGACCCATCGTGCACCCATATATGCCACACAAAAAGCATACATTCATTTTACAGATTTAAGCTAAGTTTACAGCAGTACGCATTGTGTAATGGTTGGCATTACTGCCTCACAGCACTGAGGTCATGGGTTCGATTACTACCATGGCCCTAACTGTGTGTAGTTTGTATATTCTCACCGTACTTGTGTGGGTTTCCTCTGGCTTCCTCGATTTCCTCCCATAATCCAAAAACATACTGGTAGGTTAATTGGCTCCCAACAAAATTAACCCTAGTGAATGTGTCTGTACATGTGGTAGGGAATCTAGAGTGTAAGCTCCACTGGGGCAGGGACTGATGTGAATTGGAAATATTCTCTGTAAAGCGCTTCGGAAAATATGTGTGCGCTATACAAATAACTGGTAATAGTGGGCTGGCCTTCAGTAGGGGGTATATAAATTGGGCGCCGGTTTAGCTCTGTGCACTTCTGTTTGCTCTGTGACTCCTTGTTTTTTATTTGTGGGCAGTGTGTTTGTACAAACATTGCAGATCAGTGTCTGCAGGGGCAAAACGAATACTCTCTAGACATACAAAAAACTATTGGTGGACAGCACATACAAACCAGATGGTGTAGAGTCGGGTCCTGAATTGTGGCGTTGTGTGTGTGTGCTGTACCGCTCCTCTCTTTCCATCAGCAATGCTGCTGCAAAATAGAGGGTGGCAGTGTCCAGGGAAATGACACTCAAATGACGCTGATCGAACGATGCATTGTATGTACATAAAACATGGTATGATGTTAATACAATTACGACAGATAATATGGGCTGCATATATGATCAGAGGATGCGACATCCGATCGTACACAAATAATGCACGATGCGCATCCAGTGCATCGATCAATGACAATGAAAACTGTCATTTAGTATGATTTATAAAATCGTATCTGCATGCTTAATGTAAACAGTTTTAAATGGCACAGTTTTTAGCATTCAGCCTTAAAGTATGTGCAAACCCGTTGTTAAAGTGGGATGGTAGTTATATGACTGACAGCCAAGAGTCCGCCGGTCACAGTACCTCCGCCTGCATCCAGAACCCTGAAAATAGAGTGGGAATAGAACCTGTGGTGACCTCAGCTGACCACAGAGCCTCCAAGGGGCTTCATTGTGCTTCCCCACACACACACACACACACACACACACACCCTGCCGGCATCACGACCCTAACCCGTTACAATGCTTAATGTCATGGTAGAGAACATTTAACACCAGTGTGACAGGTACGTGCATCTTTATGTGAAAACTTTCTGAAATTGAGCTTGGAATTAAATGTATTGTCTCAAAAAACAATAGTAATGATTAATCACGTAGTAGTTTTCTACGTAGCAAGTGACTCATGTTACTGATGGAAAGATACCATTATTGTTTTTTTATCTTGCACCATTGCGAAAAATAATCTGTCATTTGCTTTTTCCCCATGTATGCTGCCTTTTCTGTTTTACAGAGCATGTCCTGCTAGTGTGAGTTTATACTTATTAGAATAGGTCTTTTATACATATGTACAGAGCCATTAATTTGATATGTTCATCTACATTTTTTTTCCACCAAACCACTGCTGAAATTACATTCTGTCTCTTACATGTTTCCAACCCTAAAGAGTTAACATACAGTATGTCCCATAGTAACATCTACAGAACAATGGAAGGCAATCCTAGTTGTCAGCTACGCATTTGCTATCACTTATTCTCTCCATGTGGTGGTCTTACTCAGACGTGCCTTGCCATTGATTTAACTAGAGAAGTCTATTTTTCTCTTTTTATACTGTGCTCCCAGGAAATAGGCCTTTATTGCTTCCTGACACTGCTTTCATACATGAATAATCAATAGTGAAATGATATGATATCAGGACAGGAATTGAGATTAAGCAAAATGATAAAGCCAAGAAGCCTATACTGTAATCCTTTCATACATTTTGTATTGAAACTTTAAACTGTCAGAATGTTACTTGTCAATTGATGCAATTTTTAGAGATGGAGAACAGACTTTAGCTCTGTTATATAAATTACTTGCCTCAATAGCTGCTCAGTATTGAATAGTATCTTCCAGATAGTGACAAGACCTATTTTTATTTTTTTATTTTTTATGTAATCTTAACCATACAGTATCTTACATTGTATGCAGTATCTTGCTATTTGGGTTGTCTGACTTCAGACCTTTTTATGCAACTTTCTATGACCTAGTAATATTTTCTATTGGTTGTTTTGTTTATCGCGCCTATCTGATGTCTCAAAAAGAAGATATAGGGGGGCACCCAATTAGCCCCCATCTGTTTTTGGCTGATAAACGGCCCGTTATCGCGATTAATGGCCAATGGTCATTATCGTGATATCCTATTACAGGCCATTTTCATTGGCTGAAAATGGACCTGCAATTGCGTGATAACACATGGGATTGGAGATAAGTTTCCTATCACGTGTGTTATTGTGGCTCCGGTAGACCATTTATCCGCGATAAGTGCAGCATTGGAGCTAATAGGATAGCCCCCGGTGATACAATTGGATACTACTAATCAATTAAAAAAGGCTAAACAATAATGTTCCATTTGGTGACAGCTGACACCCTCTTCTTCTTTTCTCTAAAAATTCCTCAGATCGATCTTGAAGTTCTCTATTTCCTGAGAACAGATTGGGGCTTAATGAGAATTGTATGTCAATTGTCAATTACACTTGCACTGCGTGCATGGAAATAAATGTGGACATCCGTCTGTAGTGGGGGGTTGAATAAATCTATGCAACCACACTACCTCATTTCATATGCTTGTTTGAACAGCAGTCATCCTTTTTAGTGTGTACTTGAAACAGTCCTCTACAGGGTGCAAGAAACTTATCAGATTTCTGTGCACGCACAACTAAACATAGCTCACTGATGCCCTGGGGTCGCTACAAAACCTTTTCTAGGGAATACCATTGCAGCTAATGCTTTAGTAAAATGCAGTCCAACTATTGTCATAAAGAGTACCAAATATGTGTTTACAGCTATGTGCCATGTGGGCCAATTAATATTAATATTATTGCACCATACAGTTGTTCATAAAGGCACTTGGGAAAGTTTGGGACAACAGAAAAGGCTATAAGGGGCTAACCAGGCTTTAGAATAACTACATAACATTCTATTGTGCTGAGTACTGTCAAACATCTTTAGAAGAATCCAGTATTTCTGCTGCGGGGTACACTGGGCTCTACAAGGAATTACATCGGGGTGTAGAGTAGGATCTTGAGGCACCAACAGGCTCAAAGCTTTGACCTTCTTCCCAAGATGCATAGCGCCGCCTCCAAGCACAGGAGCTCAGTTTGTAAGTTGGTGCCTTGCAGTATGCAGGCACTTAACAGGAGGCTGCCATAAGCAGCCTTTTCAGAGCTTCATTTTACAGACTGAAAACAATGGAAATGTAAAGAGGGCTGCTGCAGGCACAGTCTAATAGACCTACCTGCGTGCAGCTCCATCACCCCTAGTGGCGCTGTATACTCCCGCGCCGCGGTTTCCGGGTCACTACAGTGGAGGCGCCGGCTTCTTCCATCCTAACGTGATTCACACACACGCCGCCGTCTCCCGTATCGCGGGGCCGCAGACAAGGGGGAGGTAAGGGTCTTCTATGCCTCACTTTACCGCGATCCAGCGCGGCCGTTGGAGGCGGGCCGAGCACACGCTGGCGTGGACACGGATTACTATGCTGATGTTCCACTAGCCAACAGGGTTATATTATGGGCACAGGTCATGGGGGATGTTGTACCAAGTTCCCCCTGCGTTAGTTTTACTGCCCGCACACCCGGTGGAGATGCCAGCAGGGGGAGCAGGTTGGACCTGAGGCCCCTCCCCCCAGCCCTAGGGTGCCATTTCAGCAATGTTCCCGCCCTGGAGCTGCTTCCCTCTCCCTCATTCCCGATCAGCAGCCATTACAAACAGAGCCTAGCTGTTTCCTGGGATTGCTGGCGCAAATCCTCCTCTGTGGAACCGCCTGACTGCCAGTGCTGTGCTTCCTACAGGACACTTTGAATATTCTACCTGTCACTGGGACTGTGTTAGTTAAGAAAGAGGGCATACTTTCAGGGTTGTGTGGTACAAACACCCTGTGATATACATCCAGTGCTCACTGTGTTTGTTATATCTATAGTTATCACATATAGCCATACTGAGTATTAATAACAAGAAAAGACATTTAGCCATTTACACCTGCGGCCATACGAGGATAGGAGCCGCTGAGCCGTACGGGACTTTTGGCTATATACTTAACGGTTAACCATTATCAGTTTGGATCGTTATTA
Source organism: Pseudophryne corroboree (assembly GCF_028390025.1). Lineage (NCBI taxonomy): Eukaryota > Metazoa > Chordata > Amphibia > Anura > Myobatrachidae > Pseudophryne > Pseudophryne corroboree. The sequence goes on from NC_086447.1 coordinate 442,080,788, forward strand.
TAATGATTTCTAGTCTTTCACCGTTGATTTAATCCCATGAAATCTCAATTGACAGGCAATACATATTTTTTACCCATTTATTACACTGACCTTGGATGAACTTTGTTTGTGCACATTTTATCAATTAGTTAATAAAGCTGGCCAGCCACTGTGGACTTTTTAGTACATGTATCATTATTTTTTTGAAACATTGTGACTTATTTGTGCATCCCAAGTGGTTACAGTATTACCTACTTCAGGAACGCCTTCATTCTATATGATTATGATACATTTGGATCCATTATTGGCCTTCTGAAATACTAGCTGTATGTGAGAATGTTATCAGATGGTTGTGGATTTTAATATTATGTTGTTTTAATTTAATATATTAATATTTTTTTTCTTCATATCCTATTGTGGTCACTCTAAGGATTATATTTTAGCTAATTCATAATATCACTTGGTTATTAACCCTAATGAAATAAAAATTAATTAAATTAATTTATTATTGGCTCTTCCTTCTGCGCACATTTTGGTTCGCTTTTCTTGTTATTGATTTTTTTTGGGGTTGGCAATTTCCCCCCTTCTTTCCATATTGTGCGGCATTAGGAAGTTCCCCTAGGTTGAAAGTCACGGGCGCCTCTCTTTTTTCCTTATACTGAGTATTACTTTGTATAGCTAGTCCAGTGCAGTTTATGGTACATAATTTCTGCATGGTACGCTTGTGACTATATTTGTGTGTGTGCATGTAGCTACTGCGTGGTTGCCTTATTGCAGGGTATTTCACTCAGTGGGCTATTCCTATATTGCTATACCTGAGGGGGCCAAGTGTTTCAGGGTTTTCTCTGCAAATAATATAGGATTGTTTCACAAGATATACTAACGGTGTATTTTTACTTGTGATTTATAGTCACCATATAATCAATATCTCTTGAACTCACGGTCTGTGCTACCTTAGGCACGCTTTACTGAAGAGTTCTTGATAGGTATAGTGCTGCTACACTTTGTACCTGGTTGCCCAATATTGTGCACATAGTTATGTCTGCTACACGTGGCAATGACGCTGGGGCTTCTCCCACACTGTGTGGTAGTGAGGCCGCAGACGAGATGGAGGAAAATTAAGCAGCTGAAAGTTCTGGTTCAGGGGGTTCCTTACCCCCCAGTGGGTCGGTAGCACCTGGTACATCACCGGGCCAACCTTGGGCTATGTTTTCCACGCTGTTTTAACATGCTTGTAACTAAATTGGCACCCCCTGTGGGACCACCTGTGCTGATGTAGCAGTTTATGGTCCCTGCTATGAATCCGCCATGGGCAGATCAAATCTCCACTCAGTTACAGCATTTGAACTGGTCACTGACTAAATCTAAGTGTCACCCTCGCCCGCCTAAGACTGTCGTCTTCTAAACGGGCCATTACCTCCTCCCAATCCACTGCTATCTCAGACACTTCCTCTGAGGAGGATGGTACATTTACTGATCCCACAGACACTGACACAGTTGTTTCTGATGGGAAAGGGAAATCATTGGTGGATGTCCCGGATTTGATAGAAGCATTTAGGCTCATTCCTCAGGTGTCTGATGTTTCTGAGCCTGAGACTGTCTCTAAAAAGCCGGATAGGTTTACCTCATTCTCAACTCCTGGCTGACATACGTGAGGACTCATGGATTAATCCGGGAACAGAATCCACACCGCCTAAAAGACTGTTGGCTCGCTATCCTCTCTCTGCGGAGCTGTGTAAGAAATTGGGAAACTCCTTCCCCTGTAGATTCTCATGTGGCGCGTATGGTAGTTTCCTCTGCCAGTAACTACCGTCACCTCTCTGAAGGAATTGACAGATAGACGTGTGGAGGGTTGTTTGAAAGCTATTTACACCCTACCAGGGGCTGTGCATAGGCCAACTATTGCAGCAACTTGGGCTGCTGAAACTGTTGAGGCATGGGCTCATAGGCTAGAGGCGGAGCAGCCTTCCGACGCATCTGAGCATGCCCGACAATGTCTCTTTTATATTACCACGGCTTCTCTGTACCTTTAGGAGGTGTTGGCGGCCGGGCTACTATTACGTCCGTCTTGGCCAGACGTATCCTTTGGTTGAGATCCTGGTCGGTGGATATGGATTCCAAGAAAACCCTGGAGGTGCTTCCTTTCAAGGGAGACATTCTCTTTGGAGAAAACCTCAATAAGATTGTGGCTGATTTGGCTACTGCTAAAACAGCTTGCCTACCTAGTACGGCTCCTTCCGCACAGAAGGCTAAAAATACTTTCTCTCGGCCCTTTCGGCCTCCAGGTAAATCAAAAGGTCAGGCATACCTTAAGCAAGCTCGTGCTTCCAGACCCGCCAAGCCCAGACCAAAACGAGCCTGGGCTGCCCGTCAGCCTGCTTCCAAAACTGACAAGCCTGCCGCATGATGGGGCGGGCCTCCCTCTGGGGGATCCCAGGGTGGGGGACCGACTTCTAGGTTTTGTCCAGGAATGATTAAAGACCACTTCAGATGCCTGGGTAAGGGAAGTCGTCACTCGAGGTTACGCCGTACCCTTCAAGAATCGTCCCCCTCATTGATTTGCCTGACAGATGTTCCTTTGGACCCTACAAAGGCAAACACTCATCATACGGTGGTACATTCCCTCCTGACCACAGGAGTGGTAGTACAGGTGCCTCTGGCTCAGAGAGGCAAAGGGTACTATTCACCGCTGTTTCTAGTCCCGAAACCGAACGGGTACTTGAGGCCCATTCTCAATCTGAAGTGCTTGAACAAGCATGTGCAGGTCTCCAAGTTTCGTATGGAAACTCTGCGCTCTATTGTTCTGGCCATGGAGCCTGGGGACTATATGGTCTCCCTGGTCATACAGGATTCCTACCTGCATATTCCTATTGCAGTGTCTCATCCGCAGTACCTGAGGTTTGTGGTTGGCAACCTTCATTACAAATTTCGGGCGTTACCCTTTGGTTTGACAACGGCTCCCCGAGTTTTCACCAAAGTAATGGTGGTCATGCACTCCGCCGTCAAGGGGTCAGGATCCTACCGTACTTGGACAATTTGTTGATCCTTTCAAATTCCTCCTAACTTCTCCTGTGTCATCTCGATCTGACGGTCCAGTGCATGAAAGCCCACGGGTGGCTGATCAACTGGAAGAAATACTCATTGGTTCCTGCTCGGAGCATGTTACATCTGGGAGCGTTATTGGACACTCACAACCAACGGTTGTTCTTGTCTCAGGAGAAAGTCCTGAAGCTTCAGGACAGGATTCGATGCTTCCTATCTCGTCCGCAAGTGTCGATACATTCGGCAATGCAAATGCTAGGTTTCATGGTGTCGGCTTTCGACATGGTGGAGTATGTTTAATTCCATTCTCGCCCTCTGCAGATGTTAATTCTGACCAAGTGGGACGGCCTGCCTCACCGAATCAGATCTCACGTGATCTCCTTATCTCCGGAGGTCCGCCTGTCACTGAGCTGGTGGCTTCAGGACCAACGATTGAGCAGGGGCCGTCCCTTCTGGATATCCAGCTGCGTCCTGCTGGCGACAGATGCCAGTCTGAGAGGTTGGGGCGCGGTGTTGGAACAGCACGCTCTTCAGGGTCGGTGGACCAAGGAGGAGTCTCTACTCCCGATAAATATTCTGGAACTGCGGGCAATGTTCAATGCGTTGACAATAGCTCAGCATCTAATACAGAACAGACCTGTTCAAGTACAGTCGGACATCACCACCACGGTGGCGTACATAAATCATCAAGGTGGCACTTGAAGCCGCATGGTAATGAAGGAAATATCGTGGATTCTTCAGTGGGCAGAGCGCCATCTGCCGGCCATATCCGCAGTGTTCATTCCGGGCGCCCTGAACTGGGAAGCGGACTATCTCAGTCGTCAGGACGTACATGCAGGAGAGTGGAGACATGTGGGGCCTTCCAGATGTGGATCTGATGGCGTCTTGACACAATCACAAGGTTCCGATTTTCGGAGCAAGGACAAGGAATCCTCAAGCTGCGTTCGTGGGCGCTCTGGCAATTCCATGGAACTTTCAGGTGCCGTATGTGTTCCCTCCAGTATCACTCCTGCCCAGAGTAATACGGAAGTTCCAGCAAGAAGGAGGAATCCTGCTTCTGGTCGCTCCAGTGTGGCACAGTCGGCACTGGTTCTCCGATCTACTGGGTCTCTCGTGGGATCGTCCCCTTCTACTTCCACAACGACCAGACCTCCTCGTTCAGGGCCCTTGTGTTTACCAGGATTTGGCCCGTCTGGCTTTGACGGCATGGCCCTTGAGGCCTCCGTCCTGAGGTCCAAGGGTTTTTTTTTGAGGCGGTCGTTCTAACTATGTTGAAGGCCCGTAAGCCGGCTTCTGCTCGGATTTACCATAGGGTCTGGAATGCTTACTTTACTTGGTGTGCGTCTCACGATCATTACGTTTTCAAGTTTAATACTGCCAAACTATTGGCCTTTCTACAGCGGGGCCTGTACTTAGGCCTGCGTCTGGCCTCCCTCAAGGTTCACATTTCTGCCTTGTCTGTTTGGTTTCAGAGACTGATTGCCACCCTACCTGATGTCCATACATTCACTCAGGGTGTGTTGAGGATTCAACCTCCTTATGTGCCGCCTGTGGCCCCTTGGGACTTGTCTGTGGTTTTGGAGGCCTTGCAAATGTCTCCATTTGAGCCTCTTGCCTCTGCTGCCCTTAAGTGGCTTTCCCTTAAGGTCCTATTCTTGCTGGCTATTGCTTCAGCTAGAAGGGTCTCGGACTTGGGTGCCTTATCCTGCAAGTCTCCCTATTTGATTTTTCACTGTGACCGGGCGGTTCTTCGAATGCGGCCTGGTTATTTGCCTAAGGTGGTGTCTTTCCACCTTATCCAGGAGATTGTGGTTCCGGCCTTTAATTATCCTGAGTTGTCTCCCAAAGAACGGTCTTTGGATGTGGTACGGGCTCTCCGTATCTATGTGAAGAGAACTTCCTCCATAAGGAAATCTGATTCTCTTTTTGTATTGTTTGGTTTTCACAAACGTGGCTGGCCTGCTTCCAAGCAGACTCTGGGTAGATGGATTAGAATGGTGATTGCACATGCTTATGTACAGGCTGGTCGTCCAGCTCCTGTTACCATTAAGGCCCATTCTACTCAGTCGGTTGGACCTTGTTGGGCGGCCCACCGTGGTGCAACCCTTGAACAATTGTGCAAGGTGACTACGTGGTCCTCAGGGAACACGTTTATAAGGTTCTGTGCCTTCGATACCGCCGCTTCCAAGGATGTTTCCTTTGGACGCCGGGTTCTTGTGCCCGCTACATTGCGTCCCCTCCCGTGAGGAACTGCTTTGGGACATCCCCGATGTAATTCCTTGTGGAGCCCAGTGTACCCCGCAGCAGAAAACAAGATTTATGGTAAGACCTTACCGTTGTTAAATCTCTTTCTGCGAGGTACACCAGGCACCACAAGGCGCCCAACCTTACGCACTTAGCTTTTTTGGGTTGGTATTGGCATAGCCACTGACACTCTCCCCAATGGTGGTGAGTGTGTGGTGTAATTGGCTACGAGCGGTTGTCGTCTCTGGTACCTGCTACTGCATTGGGCTGGTTAACGAAACTGAGCTCCTGTGCACGGAGGCGGGGTGATATAGGAGGCGGCGCTATGCATCTTGGGAAGAAGGTCAAAGCTTTGAGCCTGTTGGTGCCTCGGATCAAGATCCTACTCTACACCCCGATGTAATTCCTTGTGGAGCCCAGTGTACCTCGCAGAAAGAGATTTAACAACGGTAAGTTCTTAACATTAATCTCGTTTTTATAAATAAAACGTGAATTTCTTCTAGGAAATAAATGGTAACCTGTTAAATGAACGGGGGGGGGATTTATTAAGCAGCAGTTTTGCCAAACTGATCTTTGGTAGTTTTCTTGATGAGTTTGCTAACCCCTGATTTAATAAATCCAAAATGCTGTAAAATCAACATTTTAGATGATGCCACTAACCACATTTTTGTACTGATAAAATATAAATATATATATATATATTTATATATATATATATATATATATATATATATATACACACACACACACACACACACACACACACACACACACACACACACAATAGAAAACCGCAGCACTCACCACCCCAGAAGCGGGTTACAGCAATGCACTTACCACTCATAGGGCGGGGTGCTCGTAACACAGCACTCGCCACCCCAGAAGCGGGGTACACAACTGCACTACCACTCTTGGGGTGGGGTGCATGTAGCCCATGATTACATCACTCTAGTACATACAAACAGAAAACCCAGCACTCACCAAAGTAAGCTCACTTATCCTCAACACTTCAATAAATAAATGTTGGGGGTTTAGTTAGTGGATTGGCCAATGCACAGAAGCCTGCAAACCGATCGCCAAGGTACTCCACTTTCATGCAGGTCCTACACTTTTCACAGTCTTAAAACCTGACTACTTAAATATTGTTTACCACATGAGTGGTAAGTGCAGTTGTGTACCCCGATTCTGGGGTGGCGAGTGCTGTGTTACGTACACCCCACTCTGAGTGGTAAGTGCATTGCTGTACCCCCTTCTGGGGTGGTGAGTGCTGTGGTTTTCTATTTGTGTATATGACGGGGTTAATCTATGGTTAACTCTTATTAACTGTGGCCACTAGCTTTCTCATGCACCCCTGTGTGGACCCTATTATGCTGAACCTGTCTCAGCTGTTCCTGATCATTTAGTTATTGATGTGTTGAGAATAAGTGAGCTTACTTTGGTGAGTGCTGGGTTTTCAGTTCGTGCGTGTGTGTGTGTGTGTGTGTGTGTGTGTGTGTGTGTGTGTGTGTGTGTGTGTGTGTATATATATACATGTCCAGAATCAGCCGGCACTCTCTATAGACACAGCTTTCTCAGGTGCCAGAATGAGTAACAAGATAAATATCCAATAAAGACGGCACTCAAAGATAATATGGTGAAAAAGTTGGATATATTAACGTTTCGGAGCAGCAAGCCCCGTCTTCAGAATAACCACAGAGACATCTGTATATATATATATATATATATATATATGTATATGTGTGTATATATATATATATATATATTTCTCTGACGTCCTAGTGGATGCTGGGGACTCCGTCCGGACCATGGGGAATAGCGGCTCCGCAGGAGACAGGGCACAAAATTTAAAAGTTTGACCACTAGGTGGTGTGTACTGGCTCCTCCCCCTTATGACCCTCCTCCAAGCCTCAGTTAGGTTTTTGTGCCCGTCCGAGCAGGGTGCAATCTAGGTGGCTCTCATAAAGAGCTTCTTAGAGTAAAAGTTTTTATAGTTTTATTATTTTCAGTGAGTCCTGCTGGCAACAGGCTCACTGCAACGAGGGACCTAGGGGAGAAAAAGTGAACTCACCTGCGTGCAGGATGGATTTGCTTCTTAGGCTACTGGACACTAGCTCCAGAGGGACGATCACAGGTACAGCCTGGATGGGTCACCAGAGCCGCGCCGCCGACCCCCTTGCAGATGCCGAAGTAAGAAGAGGTCCAGAAACCGGCGGCTGAAGGCTTTTCAGTCTTCATGAGGTAGCGCACAGCACTGCAGCTGTGCGCCAGTGCGCTCAGGCACACTTCACACCGGCGGTCACTGAGGGTGCAGGGCGCTGGGGGGGGCGCCCTGGGCAGCAATGTTAATACCTTTCTGGCTAAAAAGAATACATCACATATAGTCCATGAGGCTATATGGATGTATTTCACCCCTGCCAGGTCTCAGAAAAACCGGGAGAAGAGCCCGCCGGAATAGGGGGTGGGGCCTATCTCCTCAGCACACAGCGCCATTTTCCTACACAGCTCCGCTGCTAGGAAGGCTCCCAGGCTCTCCCCTGCACTGCACTACAGAAACAGGGTAAAAAACAGAGAGGGGGGGCATTTTTTGGCGATATTATATATATTTAAGCAGCTATAAGGAAACAACACTTATATAAGGTTGTTCCTATATAATTATAGCGCTTTGGTGTGTGCTGGCAAACTCTCCCTCTGTCTCCCCAAAGGGCTAGTGGGGTCCTGTCTTCTATCAGAGCATTCCCTGTGTGTCTGCTGTGTGTCGGTACGTGTGTGTCGACATGTATGAGGACGATGTTGGTGTGGAGGCGGAGCAATTGCCGGTAATGGTGATGTCACCCCCTAGGGAGTCGACACCGGAATGGATGGCTTTGTTTACGGAATTACGTGATAATGTCAGCATGCTGCAAAAGTCGGTTGACGACATGAGACGACCGGCAAACCAGTTAGTACCTGTACAGGCGTCTCAAACACCGTCAGGGGCTGTAAAACGCCCTTTGCCTCAGTCGGTCGACACAGACCCAGACACGGACACCGAATATAGTGTCGACGGTGAAGAAACGAACGTATTTTCCAGTAGGGCCACACGTTATATGATCACGGCAATGAAGGAGGCTTTGCATATCTCTGATACTGCAAGTTCCACAAAAAGGGGTATTATGTGGGGTCTGAAAAAACTACCTGTAGTTTTTCCTGAATCAGAGGAATTGAATGACGTATGTGATGAAGCGTGGGTTACCCCTGATAAAAAACTGCTAATTTCAAAGAAGTTATTGGCGTTATACCCTTTCCCGCCAGAGGTTAGGGCGCGCTGGGAAACACCCCCTTGGGTGGACAAGGCGCTCACATGTTTATCCAAACAAGTGGCGTTACCGTCTCCTGATACGGCCGCCCTCAAGGATCCAGCTGATAGGAGGCTGGAAAATACTCTAAAAAGTATATACACACATACTGGTGTTATACTGCGACCAGCAATCGCCTCAGCCTGGATGTGCAGTGCTGGGGTGGCTTGGTCGGATTCCCTGACTGAAAATATTGATACCCTGGATAGGGACAGTATTTTATTGACTATAGAGCAATTAAAGGATGCATTCCTTTATATGCGAGATGCACAGAGGGATATCTGCACTCTGGCATCAAGAGTAAGTGCGATGTCCATATCTGCCAAAGCAGCCCCTTCCCAGGAGCAGAAGTCCTCCCCGGCTTCTGCAAAGGCCTCAGCATGACGCTGGGACCTTACAAGCGGACTCAGGGGCGGTGGGGGGTCGCCTCAAGAATTTCAGCGCACAGTGGGCTCACTCGCAGGTGGACCCCTGGATCCTGCAGGTAGTATCTCAGGGTTACAGGTTGGAATTCGAGAAGTCTCCCCCTCGCCGGTTCCTAAAATCTGCTTTGCCAACGTCTCCCTCAGACAGGGCGACGGTATTGGAAGCCATTCACAAGCTGTATTCTCAGCAGGTGATAATCAAGGTACCCCTCCTACAACAGGGAAAGGGGTATTACTCCACGCTATTTGTGGTACCGAAGCCGGACGGCTCGGTAAGACCTATTCTAAATCTGAAATCTCTGAACCTGTACATACAAAAATTCAAGTTCAAGATGGAGTCACTCAGAGCAGTGATAGCGAATCTGGAAGAAGGGGATTTTATGGTGTCCTTGAACATCAAGGATGCTTACCTTCATGTCCCAATTTGCCCTTCACACCAAGGGTACCTCAGGTTCGTGGTACAAAACTGTCATTATCAGTTTCAGACGCTGCCGTTTGGATTGTCCACGGCACCCAGGGTCTTTACCAAGGTAATGGCCGAAATGATGATCCTTCTTCGAAGAGAAGGCGTATTAATTATCCCTTACTTGGACGATCTCCTGATAAGGGCAAGATCCAGAGAACAGCTGGAGGTCGGAGTAGCACTAACTCAAGTAGTGCTCCAACAGCACGGGTGGATTCTGAATTTTCCAAAATCCCAACTGATCCCGACGACACGTCTGCTGTTCCTAGGGATGATTCTGGACACTGTTCAGAAAAAGGTATTTCTTCCGGAGGAGAAAGCCAGGGAGTTATCCGAACTCGTCAGGAACCTCCTAAAACCAGGGACAGTGTCTGTGCATCAATGCACAAGAGTCCTGGGAAAAATGGTGGCTTCTTACGAAGCGATTCCATTCGGCAGATTCCATGCACGAATTTTTCAGTGGGATCTGCTAGACAAATGGTCCGGATCGCATCTGCAGATGCATCAGCGGATAAAATTGTCGACAAGGACAAGGGTCTCTCTGCTATGGTGGTTGCAGAGTGCTCATCTGTTAGAGGGCCGCAGATTCGGCATACAGAACTGGGTCCTAGTGACCACGGATGCCAGCCTGAGAGGCTGGGGAGCGGTCACACAAGGAAGAAACTTCCAGGGCGTGTGGTCAAGCCTGGAAACGTCTCTTCACATAAATATACTGGAACTAAGAGCAATCTACAATGCTCTAAGCTTGGCAAAACCTCTGCTTCAGGGTCAGCCGGTGTTGATCCAGTCGGACAACATCACGGCAGTCGCCCACGTAAACAGACAGGGCGGCACAAGAAGCAGGAGGGCAATGGCAGAAGCTGCAAGGATTCTTCGCTGGGCGGAAAATCATGTGATAGCACTGTCAGCAGTGTTCATCCCGGGAGTGGACAACTGGGAAGCAGACTTCCTCAGCAGACACGATCTTCACCCGGGAGAGTGGGGACTTCATCCAGAAGTCTTCCACATGATTGTAGTCCATTGGGAAAGACCAATGGTGGACATGATGGCGTCCCGCCTCAACAAAAAACTGGACAGGTATTGCGCCAGGTCAAGAGACCCTCAGGCAATAGCTGTGGACGCTCTGGTAACACCATGGGTGTACCAGTCAGTGTATGTGTTCCCTCCTCTGCCTCTCATACCCAAGGTACTGAGAATTATACGGCAAAGGGGAGTAAGAACGATACTAGTGGCTCCGGACTGGCCAAGAAGGACTTGGTACCCGGAACTTCAGGAGATGCTCACGGAAGATCCGTGGCCTCTACCTCTAAGAAGGGATCTGCTTCAGCAGGGACCGTGTCTATTCCAAGACTTACCGCGGCTGCGTTTGACGGCATGGCAGTTGAACGCCGGATCCTAAGGGAAAAAGGCATTCCGGAAGAGGTCATCCCTACCCTGGTCAAAGCCAGGAAGGAGGTGACTGCACAACATTATCACCGCATTTGGAGAAAATATGTTGCATGGTGTGAGGCCAGGAAGGCCCCGACAGAGGAATTTCAACTGGGTCGATTCCTACATTTCCTGCAAACAGGATTATCTATGGGCTCAAATTAGGGTCCATTAAGGTTCAAATTTCGGCCCTGTCGATTTTCTTCCAGAAAGAATTGGCTTCAGTTCCTGAAGTCCAGACTTTTGTAAAAGGAGTACTACATATACAGCCCCCGGTTGTGCCCCCAGTGGCACCGTGGGATCTCAATGTAGTTTTGGATTTTCTCAAATCCCATTGGTTTGAGCCACTCAAATCGGTAGATTTGAAATATCTTACATGGAAAGTAACCATGCTACTGGCCATGGCTTCAGCCAGGAGAGTGTCGGAATTGGCGGCTTTATCGTATAAAAGCCCATATCTGATTTTCCATTCGGACAGGGCAGAATTGAGGACGCGTCCTCATTTTCTGCCTAAGGTGGTATCAGCGTTTCACCTGAACCAGCCTATTGTGGTGCCTGCGGCTACTAGCGATTTGGAGGATTCCAAGTTGCTGGACGTTGTCAGAGCATTTGAAAATATATATTTCAAGGACGGCTGGAGTCAGAAAATCTGACTCGCTGTTTATACTGTATGCACCCAACAAGCTGGGTGCTCCTGCTTCTAAGCAGACGATTGCTCGTTGGATTTGTAGCACAATTCAACTGGCACATTCTGTGGCAGGCCTGCCACAGCCTAAATCTGTCAATGCCCACTCCACAAGGAAGGTGGGCTCATCTTGGGCGGCTGCCCGAGGGGTCTCGGCATTACAACTCTGCCGAGCAGCTACGCGGTCAGGGGAGAACACGTTTGTAAAATTCTACAAATTTGATACCCTGGCTAAGGAGGACCTGGAGTTCTCTCATTCGGTGCTGCAGAGTCATCCGCACTCTCCCGCCCGTTTGGGAGCTTTGGTATAATCCCCATGGTCCTGACGGAGTCCCCAGCATCCACTAGGACGTCAGAGAAAATAAGAATTTACTCACCGGTTATTCTATTTCTCGTAGTCCGTAGTGGATGCTGGGCGCCCATCCCAAGTGCGGATTGTCTGCAATACTTGTACATAGTTATTGTTACAAAAAAATCGGGTTGTTTATTGTTGTGAGCCATCTTTTCAGAGGCTCCTACGTTATCATACTGTTAACTGGGTTCAGATCACAAGTTGTACGGTGTGATTGGTGTGGCTGGTATGAGTCTTACCCGGGATTCAAAATCCTTCCTTATTGTGTACGCTCGTCCGGGCACAGTATCCTAACTGAGGCTTGGAGGAGGGTCATAGGGGGAGGAGCCAGTACACACCACCTAGTGGTCAAACTTTTAAATTTTGTGCCCTGTCTCCTGCGGAGCCGCTATTCCCCATGGTCCTGACGGAGTCCCCAGCATCCACTACGGACTACGAGAAATAGAATTACCGGTGAGTAAATTCTTATTTTATATATATATATATATATATATATATATATATATATATTGGTTGAGTATCCCATAGCCAAATATTCCAAAATACGGAATATGCCGAAATACAGAATTTTCTTTGAGTGAGACTGTGATAGTGAAACCTTTTGTTTTCTG